>NC_088339.1:2040000-2082500 GCF_036884655.1 Musa acuminata AAA Group | reverse complement strand
TACTCAAGACTCATATTCCTTTACAACTCCTTATTCTTCTCTAAGAAACAATTTCCTAACCCTAGCTGGCCTCTTCATCTCTTTAATAGGGGTCAACTTAGGTAGGTTTTACATGAATGTCCCTCTCAATTAGGACTACCCTAGCTAGAGTCCTAACAGACCCGCCCTCTTCAAATCAGCCTTGTCCTCGAGGCTGACGATTCATGAATTTTGGGAATTTGATCTTCAAGTCGTCATAATTCTCCCAAGTGGCATCTTCTATTGGTAGGTTCACCCACTGTATTAGCACTTTAGTAGTGGGTTGTCATCGTCGAGTCACGATCCGTTGATCAATAATCGTACTTAGCTGGGTTTGGAGTTCTCTTTGGATAGTCATATTTGGCAGGTGGCTTTGGGCTATCTCCAAGCACCTATTTACAACTTTTGTCTGGCCGTCGATTTGTGGGTGATATGCCGTACTCCTTTTCAATTTAGTACCCTACATATAGAATAACTTTGTCCAAAATCTGCTCGTGAAGATGCAAGTAGAATTTATCATAAGCATAATGCGTCCCTTACAGTGTAATTTTTTTGAGTCCCAACTGTAATGAGCCATGGAGCTTGGTGCTTCCTCCAAATTTTTTATAATCTTACTAGTCTCTGAATCTTCCTGCTATTCCATCTTAATATCCTCAAGGAAGTCGCTGGTCGAAAGTGAAACGGTCGAAACTTCAGCTTGCTCGGGTAATTGCGAAAGTGCATCTGCAAGAATATTCTCTTTCCCCTTTTTGTAAGTTATTTCATAATCAAATCCAAGAAGTTTTGTTACCAATTTTTGCTGCTTAAGGGATGATATCTTTCGTTCCAAAAAGTACTTGAGGCTTTTATGGTCGGTTTTAATTTGAAATCGTCGACCAATTAAGTAGAGTCTCCACCTCGTTGCTGCGCGCACAATGGCGAGCATCTCCTTATCATATATTGACTTATTTTGATGGGAGAGAGATAATGTCTTGATAGTGTATGCGAGTGGTTGACCATCTTACATGAGAATGACTCCAATTTCGACTTCAGATGCGTCGGCCTTAATAATGAAGGGTCGGTTGAAATCTGGTAGTGTTAGCACCGGCGTTGTCATCATGGCTGCCTTAAGTTTGTCGAAGTAAGCGCAGGCTCTGTCCGACCATTGGAAGACATCTTTTTCCAGTAAGGAAGTAAGTGGTGCATTGATCTTTCCATAGTTTTTCATGAACTTGTGGTAGTAGCCTGTTAAACCCAGAAAGCCATGTAGCAATTTTATGTTTCTCAGGGTCGGCCAGTTTTGCATTCTCCAATTTTGAAGGGGTCCACTGCCACACCTTCCTCTGATATGTTATGCCCAAGATATTCCACCTTCTGTTGAAGAAAGCTAAAATTCGTGGTTGTTGTGTGTTCAATAGGTGGTTTTCCGTATGTCTTCTTCGCACGCTTGTATTTGATGATACCCGGATCAAAGGTCCAGTTTGTGAAGATTTGTGCTCCCTTTCATCTAGCAATTCATCTACTATTGGAATAAGGTATTTGTCCTTGATGGTTATGCAATTGAGAGCTCGGTAATCAACACATATTCGCCTTGTTCCATCCTTCTTGCGTACAAGTAGCACCGGTGAAGAGTAGAGGTTGCAACTTGACCGAATAACTCCTGTTTCGAGCATCTCTTTTACAATTCTTTCTATTTTATCCTTCTGGAGATGTAGATACTGATATGGCTGAGCATTTGCTGAAGATTTGCCTGGAAGAATCGTTATACAATGATCATAACGACGGGTAAGAGGTAGGTTGCGTTGTTTGTCAAATATATTTGAAAATTCAGCAAGCAAAGGAAGTAGATTTGGATATTCAAATTCTGTTGGCTCTCCCTTAGTTTGCTGCTCAAGTTGTACCAAAAAACCATTACATGCTTTATGCAAAACCTTCTCCATTTGTTGTGTGCAAATCATTGTTATGTCGCCTCCACGTTTCCCGTGCAATGTCATCTGTTTCTCCTTACTGTAAAATTTCATAATTAGTTTCATAAAATTTCAGGAAATATCACCTAATGTCGTCAACCATTTAATTCTGAGCATGACCTCATGATTGTTAAGAGGGAGAAGGAAGAAATATGCAATTATCTCTTGGTCTTGCAGCAATAGTTTCTCCTACGGGTGCCTACGATCACAATTCAAAATCTGTCCGTCGGTGACCTTAACATCAAACCTGCAGCGATTCTCGATAGGTAATGCTATCCGAATAGCAAGCTTACTATTTAGGAAGTTAGTAGTACTGCCCGTGTCGATGAGAACAGTGATCGGTTGTTATTTGAGAAGGCCTCCAATTTTCATCGTTTGCGGGTTTGAGTAGCCGGCTAGTGCATGTGCTGTAACGTCAGTCGGTTGTGGCTCTTCTTCTGTATCTTCTTTATGTTTAAGGTTCTCTTCTGAATGTTCAATGACCTCTTCTTCTATTGGTTCAATCATAAGAAGTCTCCCTTTCATCGTTTGCGGGTTTGAGTAGCTAGCTAGTGTGTGTACTGTAACGTCGATCGGTTGTGGCTCTTCTTCTGCATCTTCTTCGTTATGTTTAAGGCTCTCTTCTGGATGTTCAATGACCTCTTCTTCTATTGGTTCAATCATAAGAAGTCTCCCTTTACTACAGTGATGCTCATGGCTCCATGGCTCGTCACAATGCCAACATAACCCCTTTGCATATCGCTCCCAAAGCTCTTCTCCTATTAACCTCTTTGGTGTAGGGACTTGGTCGACAATAGGGGGGGCTGAGGGCTTCAATATTACTGGTTGAGGAGTGACCCAAGTCCTCCGAGCTTCATGGTTCAATTGCTCCTCTTGATGTCGTGCGAAAGACATGGTTGCCATAAGCGTATATGGTTGTCGCGCTATAACTTCTCCTCGGATCTCTGGCTTCAAGCCCTCTATGAAGGTCCTCAATAGCTGTTTTTGAGACCAATCATGAGTTTGATTAGATAACCTTTCAAATCTGGTTTGGTACTCCTGAATGGTGGAGCTTTGTTGGATCTTTGCTAGTTGTCCGTCAATATTCTCGTAATCGGTTGGTCTGAAGCGAATCAGCAGTCCTTCTTTGAATTGTCGCCATGAAAGGACTCCATAAGTATGTTCAAACCAGTCAAACCACTATATAGCATCCCCTTCAAGATGTATAGCTACAATTTTCACCATAGATACATCCACGGTTTTGTGGTACCGAAAATATCGCTCCGCGCGCGAGATCCAACCAATCGGGACTCCTTCTTCCCATCTAGGGAAGTCCACTCTCATGCATAGATATTTGGGGTCAGTCATAGAGCCTCCCCTCCCTTGGAAGTCATCTCTTCAGGCTTGGTGTGATTAGGCAAAGCTCTCTCCTTGATATGATTTCTTCGGGCTTAGTGGTCGGCCCAATGTGAGTTCGGTAAAGAGCGTCCGATTCTTATCCTCCATTCGTGCCTCCAAGGCTTCGAATTTAGCATTGATTGCCTCCTTAGATGCCATAGTATATGCCCCTAAATCTATGATGTTAAGATCTCTATTTTGTTGTTGGGTTAAAGGCATGTATAGGTTGAGAGAAGTGATGGTCGAAAGGGTTGGTGGATTGGTGGATGTACGCTGCGGTTTAGGCTTGTTTTGTGGCTGTTTTGGGTGCAATTTGAGGGTATGGTTTAGTAGAGTTTTAGGGCTATGAATAAAAATTTTGGATCTATGGTAGATGGTAGCAAAGGTTTGACAGAAATCCGTGGAAGTTGTAGCAAGTATGTGCTGTCTTGTAAGAGTAGAATTGTCGTCGAAGAAACAACGATTTCTCAACGTAATTTTCACCAAAAACTTGAGAGAATTGAGGAGGGAATTGATAGAAAAATCATAGATTATATGACAGCAAGGATGTCTAATTTAATTAAGAAAATTTTGGCAGTATAACAGTAAGGAAATTGGTGCAAGTTGCGATTGCAGAATTCTCGTCGAAAAATTTCAGTGGCTTACGACGAAAATTTACAGCAACCCAAAATCATTTTTAGAGATGAATTCCTTAATAGATCAATCTTATATGGAAGCCAAGATGATCTATGAAGTGTATAAGAAATTTTATTCAAAAAAGACTGCAAATAGATGGGTTAAGGCAACAATATGCGACTGAAATTTTCTGCAGCACAGATTTTTAAGTATAGCAGATTGGACGTAAAAGATCAGTGGTTTATATTAAGAATTTTTTGATGAAACTAAAGGGAAATCCACTGTTAGGAAGTGTTAAAGCTATTATAAAAATTTCATAGAGATTTGGATAGAAACAACGTAGTATCAAGATCAAATAAACAGTACTATGCGGCTGAAATTTTACAATACAGATTTTCAAGTATAGCAGATTAGACGTAAAAGATCAATGGTTTATATTGATAATTTTTTGACAAAAATAAAGGGAAATCTGCTGTTAGGAAGTGTCAAAGATGTCATAAAAATTTCGTGGAAATTTGGATAGAAAAAACACAGTAGCAAGATCAAACAGATAGTGCTATGCGGTTAGAATTCTGCAATGTATCTTTCGTTGTAGAGATGAAATAGGAATAATTTTTTTAGGATTTTTGAATAAGGATAACTAAATTGCAGCAGTAGTAAGGTATAAACCAGAACCTGTTGCAATTCACGGGGAGATCAAAGGATGATCCGCGGTGGTGGAGATGACGATGGAATTTGGCGACGATCTTTTAAGCAATTATGAGAATTGTTTTGGGCGGTTATGGAGGGTTGATGGATGGCTATGGTGTTAGGATCGGAGCGGCACTAAGAGGGGGGGGGGGGGGGGGTGAATTAGTGCAGTGGTAAAATAACGTTGGTTTAAACACTTTCGTACGATAAAAACCAATTTCGATGAAAACCGATTTTGGAAGCTTAATAACTTAGAAGTGTATGGAAGCATAGTGACTAAGTAAAGTAGTTTGTAGTATGTAAATGACAAGAATAAAATGCAAACCAGAGAACACAGCAGTTTTAGAGTGGTTCGGTCAAAATGACCTACATCCACTTGCAAAGCCTTCTTCGAAGAGACTCCCAACTTCCACTAGCAAATCACTTTGAAGGGGAAGGACAAATACCTCTATTACAATCATTTACAAGTGGTTCACACTCTTACAAATTTTTAAAGAGAAAGAGGGAGGTGAACACTCAAGCTATTGAAAAGAAAACTTGCTAAAGACTTTACAAAGGCTTTTGTCTCAATCTAATACTTCTCAAAGGTTGTGATCTTAGCTGAGAATTGAGAGGTATTTATAGGCCTCAAGAGGATTCAAATTTGGGCTCTAAAATTTAAATTCTCTTTGGTTCCCGATGCTGGCGGTGCCACCGCCTGTCAGTGTCTGACACTAACAGTGGACTAGCGGTGCCACCGCCCAGCCAAGCGGTGCCACCGCCTAGCTCTCGGGTGCTGGGCGGTGCCACCGCTTGGTTCTCGGGTAATGGGCGGTGCCACCACCAAACCCTTCGGTTCATAGGTTGGGCTTTAATTTCAACCCAAACCAAGTCTAATTTTGGGCCTAGTTGGCCCCTAACAAAGATATAGGATTATCTCTTAATCCTAATCCTAATTACATGTGAACTACATAACTAAAAACATCCTAAGCAAGTTTTCAACCACGAACGTCGAGTCTTGTTACGGCGAGCTTTTCGACAAACTTCTTCCGACGGACTCCCATCAAGCTCTCGATCTTGTGATGACTTTAACGAGTAGCCGAGCCTTCTCGGTGATCTCCGCGAACCTTCGACGATCTCTTCGGCGAACTTCCGAAAATTCCGACAGGTTCTCGATTTCTTCTCGGTTGGTTCTGACAACATCTCCGATGATTCTTCGGTCTCTTAAACGTCCATCGAACTTGACTCCGGTATTCTTGCTTTATATTTTCTGGTTATCGTAATTAATCCTGCACACTTAACTCAATAATATAGATTAGATCAATTAACCCATCAATTGATTTTATCATCAAAATCCGAGATTCAACATATGGAAGGGCAGCGAGATGCCAAGAACGCTACTCTGATACTAGGTGTTAGAACCCTTGTAGATTCTAAACTTGGGGTTGATCTCTTTAGGGGATCGCCCTTCTTGGAACTCTATAGGGTTTCCTCCCTCCAAGTTGCTGCTCAAAGGCTGCAGAAAAGATTCATCTATTGCTTATGAAAAGAGGAGGAATACATGACTATTTATAGGGCTTATAAACCCTAACTCCTAATGGGACTCCTACTCAAGACTCCTACTTCTAACCAACTCCTAATAGGACTCCTACTCAAGACTCCTATTCCTTTACAACTCCTTATTCTTCTCTAAGAAACAACCTCCTAACCCTAGCCGACCTCTTCACCTCTTTAATAGGGGTCGGCTTAGGTAGGTTTTACATGAATGTTCCTCTCAATTAGGACTCCCCTAGCTAGAGTCCTAACATCAAGCTCTCTTCTCGCTGTTGACTCATCCGTTGCTTCTCCACCTCTGGTTGCAAAAGAAAAAGCTTTCTACTATTGCTTTTCTATCGTCAGGCCATCAGTGCGATAAATCTACGTTCGTTCCCTTCCGCTGTGGCGTCTCTAGTGCTACGCTCACAAGCACTGTCCCACTTTTCTTCCTTTATTGTAGCCTTCTTCTCTATTGTAGTATCGTTGTAGCTTCCTCCTCTTTTGCAGCTTCCTTCTCTACTGTACCTCTATTGTAGCTTTCTCCTTTGCTACACCTCTGTTGTAGCTCTCATATTGCAGATTGGTATCCTTGACAGGAGCCCTCTATTCTGTTGAGGAAAATCCTCTCTCCTAATCTGTATAAATAGGAGAGGGACATGTTAATGTAGTTAAGCTAAAGCTTCTTATCTTTAATAAAGCTTCTTCAATAATTATTTGTATCTTCTATTCTTTTTTAGTATATTTACGACAAAGGAACAGAATAAGCAGAAAAAGGAAGGCACTAAAATTATCTTGATCATAGAATCTGAATACGTGATGCATGCCTTCTTTCCATTTCTAATGATCTTATAACGAGGCTTATCTGCAAAATAAGCTCATCTTTGCGTGTCTTTTCTGGAAACTGCTATCCTTGCCTCGTCAAAACCAGACATAAGACAAGTATTCCTCTTCCAATACATTATTGTTATGCTTCCTGATGTGAATCACATACTTACGAATACTTAACAATATTGTTAGGTTTCAGAGTTAGTTTCAAGTAAGCTGCTTTATGTATATATAGATAGTTGAATCAATTCTCTCATCAAGAAAGCAGCTCTAAGAGTGATGGATTTATGCTTGATGGTGAGTGCCATGTGGAATATGGAATGGCTTTTGGAGTGATCGCTCTAGTTAGCAGAAAATGCCACGCTATCAGTATTCTTATTCCTTCACCGATCTTTTTTTGGTGAACACGGAGGTCTTGAGATATAGTCTCGCTGTCACGCAACCGGCACCGAGAGAGAGAGAGAGAGAGAGAGAGCATGGACACAAGAAAGCAGGAGGAGGCCCACAAGGCTGCCGCCGTCGCTCTTCAATAAGACAAGGCGAGAAATCCGAGTGAGGAGGCGTCCACCTTAGGAGATGGCCGTAAAAGGTGGAGGTGATATTATTGTGGTAGGTAGGTAACGGATGAGATGAGAAGAAGCCATTCAAATCCCTCATCAGAGTTCCTGTTCTTGGATTATTCCTTCGTATATGCCGCCTGCATGCAAATACAAAAGGAAGACGAGTTGTGTCTTGCTCAGCTTCCTTCTTCCTCCCCACCTGATATGCGATTTTGCAATGTGCACCCTTCGTTTACACGATCATTCTAATCTTATAAACCAATTTGAATGTTGCTAATCAATTATTGTTGATCTATTATGCTTGTGCAATTTTTTTTTCCAAGAAACAATTGAAATATTCTATTAAAAAAAGATGATAGATTAATTGTGAATTTGCTCTTCGATAAGGAAACGATAGTAGAATCATCTGTGACAATATCGAATCATATTTATTCTTTTTTTTTTCATTTTAGAATGCATTTACTTGTTGAATATATATATATATATATATATATATATATATATATATATATATATAAAATCAAAGCAATATAAATAATAAAATAAATTGCTATTTATATTTTTGGATAATATCTTAACAAATTGAGCTGACGATAAGGACTAAAAAAGGACATAGTCAAAGAAAGAGAAAAACATTAAGAAGAAAGGGGAAGTATTGAAGAAAGGGACGAGAGAAGAGCAAGATAAGATCACAACAAGAGAGGAGAGAGAGAGAGAGAGAGAGAGGTAAAATAAATATATTCTTCACCATTGATTTATCAATCTAGTTATAAGTACATCAAATAATTTAATCATAATTCTATGCATATATAAATTAAAATGAATCTTTCGTCTTCACAAACTTTTCATTGATTTCCTCTTATATTATTATATTTCACATAGGGTTTCATATTGTTGGAAGGTTGCTATATAACTATATATAAATTGATAATGAAGGATGATGTTGTTTACGGTAAATGTGTCAACTTGAGATGTAAGAAAAGGGTTGATGTTGCCTTCTTGTATGATGTTGACATCGCCTCCGTTCTTGGGTGCACAAAATAAATTATACATATATACTATATAAAAAGAAAATAAAAAAACTATTATATATATATATATATATATACATGTAAATTTAAATATCTCTTTCCTATTAAAATTAATTTAAAAAATTAATAATAAAAAGATTATATACATATTCTTTTTATTATCAATTTTTCTGAATTTATATAAGCTTAAATGAGTTGCAATATAAGGTAATACGAGAGGAAGCAAAAGATTAATTGAGAAAGCGGACCACTAGATAAGGACCGTAGTGAAAAAGGAAAGAAAAGGACTATGAACAAAAGGGAAAAAAGGATTGAAGAAAGTAACAATAAATGCAAGAGGAAAAAGTGATAGCATGATACGAGGGTCGTTAGAGGGAAAGATGTAAATGCTTGAAAAGAACATCCATTTTACCCCCAAAAACACAAAAATTTCCTAAAAAGTAAATAAAAGGATGATTATATTCAAATGTAGACGGACAAAGGTCTCATATATTTTTTCATTTAGGTTTAAATTATAATTATTTTTAAATAGTATCAAGTCGAACATAAATGCCTAATAGCAAGTTGATCGATTGATTCAATAAAAAATAAATAGAATTTAACATTTGATTTTATCGATACCACCCAACTGTTCAAAGAAAATTGAGTATATTGAATATGAGTAAGTCCTCTTTCATTAACCTATCATTATAGAAAAGTCATTTATATTAGGTTAACAACTATGAGTAGAACTATACCAAGTGTAGCAATGTATGATGATTAATGTCTAACATGGGAGTTACAATTTTTGCATCATCATATGATATATAATCTCATGTGCATAAGGAACAAATATAAGTCATGGACAAGATATATCACGACGCATGAATCATTTTCATCTTTCCTTCCCTTCATGAGCTGTGAATGAGGTCATCTATCATTGTCATAAATTTAGTCAGCATAATTTTTTTTCTCTGCAGAAATAAAGAAAATTATATGTCAAAAAAACACAATAGTAGAAATTAATTCCTCATTCTTGTCCCATAAGAAATGGAAATTAATTCCTCCCCCTTAATTTCCTTTTGCTCATCTTAATTGTCTGATGGACAGATGAACTTATGTTGGGCACCCTATGTCAACTAGTAAAAAGACATGAGACAAGCTTTGATTATAGTTAAATAGAAGTTGTAACATCTTATTCCTACTTTCATTCACATCTCATTTGTACCACGAAAATAGAAATGTAATATTTTCATTTACTTATGTTGTCTATAATGATATAATGGAAAAGTGGATAAATTTTTAAAATATATTATCTTGTTAAATAAAATGATATATTTTTTCCTGTACATATTAGTTTTTGACACTTGTACATTGCTGTAAGCACATAAATCTCAACCACTATATATGCATATTATACCTAAAATTTATATACACCAAATATACCTATACATCATCATCTAAATCTGCCCTAGTATGACCATACATCTGCCTCACCACCCAACACATCACAACTATTAATGTCTTTAGTTATAAAATAGAGACTAAAATAAAACATAACTTAGTAAATATAAGTTTCTAATTTTAATATATTAAGGTGAGTGTGCATATGCCACATTTGTAACCTTTCAAAGTTAAATGTATTAAACATTTCATTGTGAACTTACCTTCTTATAGCTTCTTTAGCAACGAGTAAAAGATGCATAACCATGAGATAAAACTCTAATTCAAAATTAGTCACAATACATATGTGCAAACTTAGGTCATAGCATATGCAATGAAATCATAATATATCCATAACCTCTCACATCATATATTATCACATATACATACATACACTATCATATTGCACGTTGTATATATGCATATATAAAACATTTCATACAGATGCATGAGAAAGAGATAAACTCCTAATTTAAAGTAAATGATAGTACAATAATAGTTCATATAATATGATATAAAAAATCATAATATATCAATGAACTTTCATATTACATTTTATCATAGCTACGTACACTCCTATATTGCACCTTGTGTATACAAATGCATAAAATATTTTATAACAGATGCATCAGAACATGATAGTAACATGGAGGTAAAATTCGAATAAATCATAACACACCCATAGAAGTAAAATTCATAGTGCATGCAATAAGAAATTATAATTCATTCATAAAATTTAATATTATATTTTATAACATAGATATGTACTCTCACATCATACTCATGATATATGATATATACATGTACTTCCATTCCACACGTAATAATATATACGTATACTCCTATACCATATGTTATGATATGTACATGCATTTTACACCACATATTATAATAAATACATATACTCTCAATCAATTTCAATTCAATTCATATGCAGCTATTCTTATGTAACACATATATTAATATCATATGATTAGAGTTATTGTATGATAATTATCTCATTCATGCTTCATGTTGAATCTCAGATTTTGATGATAAAGTCAATTGTCATTTGTTTATCTAATCTATATATTGAGAAAAGTGTGCAGGATTAACTACGATGACAGTAAGACATGCAGCAAGTGTTATGCCGGAGTCAAGATTAAGATCACGTTGGGAGTTCGAGAGTTCGTCGGAAGTTCGGACGTAAGTCTAGGAGCTTGCTAGGAGTCCCCCAGAGCATCACCGAGAGTTTGTCGGATGTTCGCTGGAAGTACGCTGGAAGCTCGCTGGAAGAAGCGATTGATATACCGGGACATGACTTACAATAATGATGTCTTAATTGTCGTAGTTAGAGTATAGATTAAGTTAGGATTGGGAGGTAATCCTACTAACTTAATTAGGGGCCAACTGGGCTCTTAATAGACCCAAATTGGGCCAAATAGAACAGCCCATTCGGTCCCTGAATTCCTGGCCGGCGGTGGCACCGCTTGGGAGACTCGGTCTCCCATGAATTCTGGGCGGTGGCACCACCCCTGTCAGGCAGTAGTACCATCGGTAGTTATTACTACTAGCAGTGGTACCACCCCTGTCAGGCGGTGGTATCGCCCGAGCTCGGTCTTTGAGCGCTGTCAGGCGGTAGTACCGCCCAGTTCCCAATGATAGGCCGTAGTACTGCCCATAATGGCGGTGGTACCATCAGGACCCCGAAAATCCAAGAATGGATACTTTTAGGCTCCATTTTTGAACTCATTAGGGCCTATAAAAACCCTACCCTTTTCTACATAAAAGGGTAACAAAATTCTTGAAATACTTTTGAGTCTTGAGGCCTTAAAGTGTTGTAAAAATTAGAGTTCTCTTCCTTCTTTCTAAGTGTTAAGATCATCCAAGAGAGGAGTGAAAACTTGTAAGGGTTGTCTCCTAATCCCGACAAAAGGAGAAAAGCTGTAAAAGAGTAGTTGGCCTTCGCTTATTGAAGGAAGGCCTCTAGTGGATGCCGATGACCTCGTCGGAGGAGGAAGCCGATAGTAGATGTAGGTCATGTTGATCGAACCACTCTAAAATCTCGGTTTGCATTTACTTTGAGCATCTTTCCTTTATAGCAAACTGCCTCTTCTCCTTACTGTGTTTTAAATACGTCTACATTCGCTTTAACATAAAACATCTTCCGAGATAAGCTTTTTACGAAGACTTTACGAAATCTACGTTTTTTCATTTGTGTGATTTACATTGTTGCAAGTCACCTTAGTCTTCTCTTGCATTTTTACTTAAGACTTCAAGCTCAAATTCCTTCCGAAATGAATTGAGTTGAAATCATTCTCATTGAATCGACTTTAATCGAAACAAGGTTTTTGAAATAGCGAAAGTTTTCCACTGCACTAATTCACCCCTCCCTCTTAGTGCGCTCTTGATTCTAACAATTGGTATCAGAGCAAGGTTCACTCTTAGTTGGATTAAAACCCAAGGAAGATGACATTTGCCGGGAACTAAGAGGGTCACTCAATTACATGTCTGCCCATGTTCAATGGGACGAATTACACCTATTGGAAGACTCGAATGAGTATCTTCCTTATTTCTATGGATTTTGAGCTTTGGAACATTGTTGAAAATGATTTTCAAAAGTCTTCTCTTCCAATGAACGATTGGAATTAGTTGGAGAAGAAGACTTTCACGTTAAATACCAAGTATGTATGCCTTGTTTTGTTCACTAGATAAAAACGAGTTCAATCATGTTTCAATTTGTGAAATAACTTTTGATATTTGACACACACTCGAAGTGACTCATGAAGACATGAGTAGAGTGAAAGAGTTAAAAATCAACATTTTAGTACATTCTTATGAACTATTTCGAATGAAACCGAGTGAGACTATATGAGACATGTACACCCATTTTACGGATGTCATCAATGGTATGAAAGGACTCGGTAAAGGTTTTTTGGATTTCGAGGTCATTAATAAAGTTTTAAGATTCCTTCTAAAGAGTTGAGACCCTAAAGTCATGGTCATTCAAGAGGCCAAAGCTTTAAACAACTTTCCTCTTGAAGAATTAATTGTGTCACTAATGACCTATGAAATGATATGCAAAGCTTATAAAGAGCATGAAGACATCCTTCCAAAGAACAGGAAGGATATGACACTTAGAACTCAAGAAGACCACTTAAGAGAAAACTCAAGTGATGAGGACTTTGACGATAACTTAACACTTTTAACAAGTAAATTCAAAAAAAATTATTAAAAAAATAAAATTTAAAAACGACACTAAAAATAAATTTGAACCCAAGAACGACCAAGTAATTTGCTACGAATACAAGAAGCCGGGACGCTATAAAAGTGAATGTCCCCAAGCCAAGAAGAGAATACCAAAGAAGACGACGCTCAAAGCAACATGGGATGACTAAAGCGCATCCGAAGAAGAGGAGCCCAATACCGAGCAAGTTGCTTATTATGCACTAATGGCCATTGGAGAGGAGGTATCAAGTTCAATTGATGCAAATTTATCATTTGATGAATTATTAAATGCTTTCCATGATTTATTTGATGAATGCAAAACGATTAGTAGACAATATAAATTGTTAAAAAAGGAGTATGATTCTCTTGTTAGTAATTTTGATAAATTAAAAAATGAGCATAATGATAATTTAGCTCAATGTACAAAATGCCATGATTTAGAAATAATTCAAAAAGAGAATTTGCTACTCAAGGATACTTGAAGAAATTTGAGGTTGGTAGCAAGTCCTTGAACATGATCCTTACCAATAAGGGTCACGTTCATAAAAGAAGTGGAATCAAATTTGTAAGAAGCTCTTACCAAAATCCAACCACCTATCTTGCATATTTCGCACCAAAACAAATATAACTTTTGTTACAAATATGGACATAGAGCTTATCATTGTCCATTCAAGAAGGTTAGTCCAAACAAATTGATTTAGGTTGCTAAAGGAACCATAAAGAACTCCATGCAACATGATAAGCAATTTAGATCGGTTTTTTAGGCACCCAAGATAAAATTGGTACCTAAAAATCATCCTCTTTTGTAGAAATGTATATCTTGATAGTAGATGCTCAAGGCATATGATCGGGGATCCATATCAATTCTCTAAGCTCACTAGCATAGATGAAGGATATGTTACATTCGGAGACAACAACAAGGGTAAAATCATTAGCAAAGGAACCATAGGTAACAAATCAAACTTCTTTATTGAAGATATTTTGTTAGTTGATGGTTTAAAACACAACCTCTTGAGCATTAGTCAATTGTGTGATAAAGGATATATTGTTAAATTCGAATCTAATACTTGCATTATTTAAAAACCATACAAAAATATATCTATGATTATATTAAAACAAAATAACGTATACACCATTGACATCAATGATCTTTGTAATGAAATGTGTTTTTCGATTTTGAATGACGATGATTGGCTTTGGCATAGAAGATTAGGTCATGCCAGCATGAAACTAATTACCCAAATTTCATCCAAAGAACTTGTAAGAGGAATTCCTCATATCAAGTTCGTCAAAGATAATGTGTGTGATGCTTATCAATCAGGAAAATAAATAAAAGATAGCTTCAAACCTAAGAATTAAATAAGCACCTCTAGACCTTTGCAATTGATCCATATAGACTTATTCGGACCAATCTCTGCAAAGCCTAGGAGATACAAATACGCTTTTATCATTATAGATGATTATAGTAGATATACATGGACTTATTTCTTGATACACAAAAGTGAATACCTTAGATATTTCACCAAGTTTTGTAAACTTGTTCAAAATGAAAAGGGTTCTATGATTTCGTCAATTCGAAGTGATCACGGTAGTGAATTTCAAAACCGTAATTTTCAAGAATTTTGTGAATCCAATGGATAGAACCACAACTTCTCTACTCCAAGAAATCCTCAACAAAATAGAGTAGTAGAAAGAAAGAATGAAAATTTACAAGAAATGACAAGAACCATATTGAATGAATATAGCCTACCCAAATATTTTTGGGCCGAAGCCGTAAACACGATATGCTATGTCATAAATAGAATTCTAGTAAGACCCTTACTTACCAAAACTCCTTATGAGTTATGAAACAACAAAAAAACCCAATGTTTCATATTTTAAAATTTTTGGGTGTAAGTATTTTATTTTGAATAAAAAAGATGCCTTAGGAAAATTTGATGTTAAATTCGATGAAGGAATTTTTCTTGGCTATTCTTCGATTTCTAAAGCATTTTGTATCTTCAATAAAAAAACTTTAATTATAGAAGAATCTATTTATGTTATTTTTAATAAGATTTTTAAAATTAAGAAAAATGATTTTGATGATGATGTTAATTTTGATACTTTGAATTTAAATAAAACTCCTTCTCTAACTAGCAATTTGGATGCATCCACTTCCAAAATATCCTTACCCAAGGATTGGAAGTATGTAGATGCTCATCCTAAGGAGCTAATCATAGGAGACACATCAAAAGGGATTCATACATATTCTTCTCTTAAAAATTTTTATGCCAATGCTGTTTTTCTCTCTCAAATTGAACCTAAATATATTGACGAAGCCATGAAAGATGATTCATGGATTATCATAATGCAAGATGAGTTAAATCAATTTGAGAGAAATGAGGTGTGGAAGCTTGTTCCTAGGCCAAATGATCATTTAGTTATTGGTACTAAATGGGTCTTTAGAAATAAGCAAGATGAATATGGTATCATAGTTAGAAATAAGGCTAGATTAGTGACCAAAGGTTTCAACCAAGAAGAAGGTATCGATTACGAAGAAACCTTCGCTCATGTAGCTCAATTAGAAGCTATAAGGATGCTTCTTACCTATGCTAGTAGTAATAATTTTAAGTTATTTCAAATAGATGTTAAAAGTACTTTTCTTAATGACTTTATTTCCGAAGAAGTTTATGTTGAACAACCTCCCGGATTTGAGAATAATAGTTTCCCTAATCATGTGTTTAAACTGACTAAAGCTCTCTATGGTTTAAAACAAGCCCCAAGGGCTTGGTATGAGAGACTTAGTTCATTTCTTATTGAAAATAATTTCTCTAAAGGTAAGGTCGATACTACATTGTTTATCAAAAATTTTGAAAATAATTTTTTTATTATTCAAATTTATGTTGATGATATTATTTTCAGTTCAACAAATGAATCTCTTTGTGAATCATTTGCTAAAAGTATGAGTCTTGAATTTGAAATGAGTTTGATGGGGGAATTAACTTTCTTTTTGGGCTTACAAATCAAACAACTAAGTAATAGTACATTTCTTAGTCAAACAAAATACACTTTAGATTTGCTAAAAATGTTTAATATGGATAGCTCAAAAGCTATCAACACTCTTATGAGCACCTCCACTAAGTTAGAAATTGATGAAAGTGGAGAAAGCTTTGATAAAAAAACTTATAGGGGTATGAGAGGAAGTCTACTATATCTCATCGCAACAAGACCAGATATCATATTTAATATAGGTCTTTGTGCTAGGTTTCAATCTAATCCTAAGATATCTCATCTTAAAGTAGTTAAAAGAATTCTTAGATATCTTAAATGTACCACTAATCTAGGATTATGGTATCCAAAATCTGAGAACTTTGAACTAATTGCATATGCTGATATAGATTTTGCTGGATGTTGATTAGATAGAAAAAGTACATCCAGAACATATCAGTTTTTAGGACACACACTTGTTTCTTGGTTATCTAAGAAACAAAACTCGGTTGCACTATCTACAACCGAATCTTAGTACATTGCAGCTAATGCATGCTGTGTACAAGTTATGTGGATGAAAAATACTTTAGAAGATTATAAGATTCATCTTAAAAATATCCCCATAAAATGTGATAACACAAGTATAATATGTTTAACAAAAAATCTCATTCAACACTCTAGAACAAAACATATTGACATTAGGCATCACTTTATATGAGATCATGTCACTAATCATGATGTAATCCTAGAGTTTATTAATACAAAACATCAATTGGCTGATATTTTTACAAAACCTTTAAGTGAAGAACAATTTGATTTTATTAGAAAAGAATTAGGAATGTTGATTTGTCTGAATGCATGAATTTGTTAAATTTCATTTTCGGACTTTCTTGATTCTTTGATCACTCATTTAAATTATGTACTTATAATTTTATGATGAGAATTTTACTTGATTGTGTGCTTCAAAAACATGTTCAAATTGGAAAGTTTGTAAAAAGTTTCTATGATCATGCAATATCGTGTTTATCTTCATGATTGTGATTGAAAGCTATGACAAAACATGTCCGAATGTATGATGTTGTTGTATTTCTCTTCTGAACTTAATGTATTTCTTGAATGGAGCTTTTATGAGCCTATACCATATCAAAGCTATTTCAGATCCATACTCCATCGCTTAATGATTTTTGATACATGGAATTAATTGACAAATGCATCTCTCAAGGATTTATCTCTTGTAAATTTTTAAATTGAGAAATGGATTTGATATGATGATTCTTTCACATGAATTCCTTATTGATGAAGGAAGAAATTTTTTTTTTTGAGATAAACACTTGTAAGGATTTAATTTCACATGTATATCTTGATCCTTGTGAAAAATGAAGCATGATTTAATGAAACTCTCTTATCATTTTTAACTTCATTTAAAGTTGGTTCTCAATGGTTTTTACCTTCCTTCTTTCCTTCTTCATGCAGAGTTTTAATGATAAGTAAAAGGAAAGAAGTTAATGAATGATATCATGTCATGAATACTTGAAAAATAATTGGTATGAATTTCTTTACAAGTTGAAAAATGACAAATTTTTACCACAATTACATATATTGTTGAATCGTTCTCCTTTTTGTTGATGAGAAAAGGGGAAAAATATGTGGTAAATTGATGATAAATGTATGTAATTTTATACTTGAAATGCTTGCATTATGATAAGATATCTAGAGCTTAATTTAAAATATTATAAATTGATATCTTATCATAGAATGAATTGCTATGATTGTTATCCTTCATATTTGAAATATGAGACTTGAAAATGGATCTCCTTGACATCATTTTCAGAAAGTTACATCATGATAGGAATCATAATGGGTGTATTGATAAGTTTAAATAAACTTAACTTATCAATATGTCTCTTGAATTCAAAGGCTTTAAATTCAAGAATGACTTTTCTCAAGTATGATATATAGATAGGGGGAGTTAAGGTTAACTCAGTCATCAATTGATTGACATCATTAAAAAGGGGGAGATTATTGAATCTCAGATTTTGATGATGAAGTCAATTGTCATTTGTTTATCTAATTGAGAAATCGAGAAAAGTGTGTAGGATTAACTACGATGGTAGTAAGATATGCAGTAGATATTATGCCGGAGTCAAGATCAAGATCATGTTGGGAGTTTGAGAGTTCTGTCATGGACTTAGCTGGTTTTGCCTAAGTCGTGCGGCACCCTTGTGTGTCCGTCCGCAAAGGTCAGCCTCCCCGAAGCCTCCCATGTCCCTTAGGACCCACAAAAGAGAGAACGGGTTAGAGAAAATGCCTCAATCGGGATCCACAAGCAAACATCTCCGAAAAATACTTCATAGATAATGTAAATTACAAACAGACTTTACAAGCTCTAAACAGTTGCACAACAAAGGGTAAAATGGTCTATTACAGATCGAAAATCTCTCGCACGTGTCCACATGACATAACCTTTATTTACAAGCCTAAAGAGGCCACCAACCCAACTAAAATGGGACTATTAAGCCTTTGGCCATCCCTCTACATGCTGTACAGGGCGTGAACATACCAAAAGACACAGACATACATAAGCATTACATCAAACATCCCGTTTAGAAGTTTATCCGTGACATTCTCCCCCACTTATTCCTTCGACGTCCTCGTTGAAGCCTTTGTCGACACTGCAACTCCTCGCCTTTGTTGAGTCTTCAATCTTCTGCTCTAGCTACAATGCGTTTCTTGGCTCCTAGCTGCTCTCTGCTGCTGTTTTTGAGTAGTCGAACCTTTGATCCGCCATGCTGCTTCAACTCACCAATGACTCTGACTCTGGTGCGGGGTTGGCTGAGTTGTGTTGATCATTGTTGATTCCTGCGGATCCCCCAGATGAAGGAAAAGACCATCCTTACTACGCTAGTCTCTCAAATTCCTCATGCTGCTTGAATTGGGTGGATGCTTGTTGGAGCTTTAACGAGCATCGTCTCGTAAACTTATGAAGTTTTGGGTCCTTCCTCCACAAAATTTGCTCATTGACTCTTCTTTCACTTAGTTGTTACATCCAAGTAGGTTCGCATCACTTCCGCTTTCGATTGACATTTCGTTGGAAAATGAAGCGGACAATCTACTCTCAGTAACATTGATCACCGTTGGTGAGGATTTGATAACTATTGTCTTCCATTATCTTCGAAGGGTCTTTGAACATATGCAGAGCTCCTCTATTGGATAGATAAGAGAATTGGGGTACTCGGTTTCGCCCATTCTCTTAAGAGTTGATAAGGCAAAGGTTACTTGACTTCGCCCGCCTCCTCGAGGTTGTACTCCATGCATCGAGCTGGTTACTGGCCTTCGCCTGCTCTTTGCTCACACTTCTGAAGCACTTGAAGTGTTTGCACTCCTTGCATTGAGTTAGCTACTATGATTCACCTTCTCAATGCCATCGAACTTCTGGAATGCAGGAAGTTTTCACCCCAACTTGGAGTAGTTCTCTCATAGGTTTGGTCGCTTCTAGGATTATACCGTCTTCTCCATCAACCCTGCCGCCTACTCCCCTGAGTAGCGAAGGTACAACATCGTGTACTGCCTACTTCGTTCCTTAGTTATGCACTCTTGCATGACCCGAAGTCCTTCACTTTCAACTATCTTGATGAGAAACTCATTGACACCGGTCTTACGAAGTTCCTTAGCCTCTACCCTTCAGCCTTGTCTTGGTACTTGGAGATTGCCTCTGCATGCTCCACCTCCTCAGCCCCTTTTCAAGACCAAGTGCTCTCCCACCATGAGAGCAAGGGATCAATGACTTTCACGGAAGTCCCACCTCTACGGTACCATGGCGCTGCCATGCCCATGACCCTACTATCCGTCGCCTCGCATCTGCATCCCTTTTCTTCATGATCAGTAGATATGTCTCCGTGGCACTCCTCTAAGTCCACCTCCATTCTAACTGATGCTTGATTTTGGGTAGCTAAGTCCCTTTGGACTCGTCGTCCCTTCCTCGCCCCTTTCGACCCCCTGCTTCAACACCTCTGTGTTCTCCAAGCAGTCTGTTTGGTTGATGGAAAGACAGACTGCAACTCCCATGCATGGCCTCTGCCATCACATTGTAGGGTTTGCACCGATTCTGTTCTCCTTAGCTTCCTTGGTATCAACGTTTGCTTACTCGGCCTTGTCCTCTGACTTGCCGGGCTCCCTTAAGCGAATATGAGCTCTGGAGCAGTCCAACTCTCTAGTTGCTTCGATCGTACTTCTGCATGATCAAGTCCCTCCCATGGAACTTATTGGTACTTGCATTCGAACTTTTCTTTTGGTGGAACACAGCCCCCATATGCTGATGACCAAGGTTTTCATCCGATGTAAAATTTGATGCATGCACGGAAGACCCGCCTCTGCGGTACCATGGCCTTCACTCCTTGAATCCATAGCCCTTCTTGTCGTCGTGTTGTTCACCGAAGTGGAGCTTCCAGTAGCTCTCGATCATACCTCTGTATGATCTAGTCCCTCACGGGACTATATCGTGTGTATCGCATTGCCACGAACTGTTCCACCATGATCCGCTGCACCATGTCGCCTCCTGGTGACATCTCCATTGTATTCTGATCCTTGTGGAATAAACTCGAATTGTGAACCCTCCATGTGTGGCCTCTGCCAATACATCGCAGGGTCTCTTCCACCTTCGATTTTGTTCGCTCCTTTGGTAATCGACCTTCATCCACCCACTCTTGGGTCACACCTAGATGAAGCACCGCTCTAGGACAGTCCGTCACCTAGTAGCTCCCGAAGTCCCCCGACTTCGCTGCAATTAGTGCACCATTGTCTGGATCCCGGGCCTCTGCCCCTACCAGCACAATCTCCGCTGTGCACCGCTTCCTTCATGACAACTTGAATGGCAACACTATGGCATATTCTTCAAGAGTACCCACCTCTGAGTCCTCTTGCCCCGTGCTAAGGCCTTCTGAACCCAATTTTGCCTCCACAAATTGAGTCGCCTTAGTTCCTCCATCAAATGCTTCTCCGAGATAAGGTGCATATGCCCAGAAGCTCCCTTCGTCTTCGGCACCATGCAAGATGAGTCCGCTCCATCAGAATGAAGGACCCATGGAACAACATGATCCTACTCTTGCCTCTACAAGAGTTCATGTCCTTGACCTCTGTCTAAAGAAAGCACTGTGCCTTTGCTCCATGTTCTAACTTCTATGCTGGCTCCCTTCATGCGGCTTGGGTACTTCGCCAAGTTACACCCAAGTTGCTCCACTCCTCGTTTTGCATTGAGTTGATGGTGGTCCTCGCGCCCACCATTCCACAGGTCAGCCCTCCCTTGAGTCCGATCTCCATATCGACTCCAAGTGTGTCTTCATTTGAGTTGCTTTGGGTCGCTCCCCCACTTAATCTCGCAATGCATCCACCAATGCATTCTCCCGAGCGAGATCATGCGACGACTCCTTGCCGCTTGCTCGGTCCATTGAGCTTCGTGGAGTTATTATTTGTTGAGGTACTCCTCCTCAACATGTGCGGTCCGTCGCACATGATTCTCCCTTTGGAGAGCCGGGACTTATCCCTCCTGGATAACTGTCCCATTGGAGCAACATCTCTCTTCGTTTCGGAGACCACCATCCCCTTGGACTACTCCGATCTGTTCAACAAACTGTGCATTGTTCTGCCTCCTGCAAACACACTTGCTAGATTGCGACTCCACGTCAATACAACCCCCGCTACACCACTCAAGGCCTAGCAACATGCTGAACTCATTGCACACTTTAGCCTCCTACGGACGTATCCTTCACATGCCGAAGAGAAAGTTTCAATGCTCCTTGGCGCCGAGTTTCGGTCGCCTTCGGATGGCCGCGAACATTCCATCGTCCGCATACAAGCCCATGCATGAGTATCGAATTCTTTGAGTTAGCAATTCCCCTCACCTCTGTGAGCTTTGCACAACTCTTTCGATCGCTGAGCAACTCATTCCACCTTGCCTGGTCTCATCCTTTACCAAGCGCCTTGCTTGCCTTGAGCACCATCAAGTATAGTTGTCAACGTTGAGCCGTAGCTCAAACTCAATCATCCCAACCTTTGTGCTCTCCGCATTCTTCCAAACTCAATCATCCTCTGAATGCCAATCTCAGATGCCCACTCCTCCGAGCGACTCCTTTTCCCTACATCTCCATGCCCGTTTTCCCCCAAACGGTCGCGCGTGTGCTGACTGCCCTTAACGTAGCCCCGCTAGGTCCCCCACATTTTGCATGCTAAGTGTTTCTATGAGTGCTTGTCCCGCTCTGATACCATCTGTCACGGACTTAGCTGGTTTTGCCTAAGTCGTGCGGCACCCTTGCGTGTCCGTCCGCAAAGGTCAGCCTCCCCGAAGCCTCCCATGTCCCTTAGGACCAACAAAAGAGAGAACGGGTTAGAGAAAATGCCTCAATCGGGATCCACAAGCAAAAATCTCCGAAAAACACTTCATAGACAATGCAAATTACAAACAGACTTTATAAGCTCTAAACAGTTGCACAACAAAGGGTAAAATGGTCCATTATAGACCAAAAATCTCTTGCACGTGTCCACATGACACAACCTTTATTTACAAGCCTAAAGAGGCCACCAACTCAACTAAAATGGGACTATTAAGCCTTCGGCCATCTCTCTACATGCTGTACAGGGTATGAACATACCAAAAGACACGGACATACATAAGCATTACATCAAACATCCTGTTTAGAAGTTTGTCCGTGACAGTTCGTCGGAAGTCCGGACGTTTGTCGGAAGTTCTGCGGGAACCAGTCGAGAAGTCCAGGAGCTTGCCATAGAAACTCGTCGGAACTTGTCAAGAAGATCGTCACAAAGTCTAGGAGCTTGCCGGGAGTCCATTGGAGCATCGTCGAGAGTTCGTCGGATGTTCGTCGGAAGTATGTAGAAGCTCGTCGGAAGAAGCGATTGACGCATCAGAACATGAATTACAGTAATTATGTCTTAATTATCATAGTTAGAGTATAGATTAAGTTAGGATTGGGAGGTAATCCCACTAACTTAATTAGGGGCCAACTGGGCCCTTAACAGACCCAAATTGGGCCGAATGGAACAGCCAATTCGGCCCCTGAATTCCTGGCCGGTGGTGGCACCGCTTGGGAGACTCGGTCTCCTAGGAATTTTGGGTGGTGGTACCACCCCTGTCAAGCGGCAGTACCGTCGGTAGTTATTACTGCCAGTGGTGGTATCGCCCCTGTCAAGCGGTGGTACCACTTGAGCTCGGTCTTCAAGCGCTGTCAGGCAGTAGTACTACCCAGACTGAGTGGTAGTACCGCCCAGACTGAGCAATAGTATCGCCCAGTGCTCGATGATAGGTGATAGTACCGCCCAGTAATGACGATGGTACCGTCAGGACCCTGGAAACCTGGGAATGAATCTTTTTAGGCTCTATTTTTGAACTCATTGGGGCATATAAAAACCCCACCCTTTCCTGCATGAAAGGGTAACAAAATTCTTGAAATACTCTTGAGTCTTGAAGCCTTAAAGTGTAGTAAAAGTTAGAGTTCTCCTTATTCTTTCTAAGTGTTGAGATCATCCAAAAGAGGAGTGAACACTTGTAAGGGTTGTCTCCTAAGCCCGACAAAAGGAGAAAAACTGTAAAAGGATGGTTGGCATTTGTCTATTGAAGGAAGACCTCTAGTGGACCCCGGTGACCTCATCGGAGGAGGAAGCCGATAGTGGATGTAGGTCACGTTGACCGAACCACTCTAAAATCTCGATTTGCATTTACTTTGAGCATCTTTCCTTTATAGCAAACTGCCTCTCCTCCTTACTATGCTTTAAATATGTCTACATTTGCTTTGACGTAAAACATTTTCCGAGATCGACTTTCTACGAAGACTTTACGAAATCTACGTTTTCTTATTTGCGTGATTTACATTATTGCAAATCACCTTGGTCCTCTCTTGCATTTTCACTTAATACTTCAATCTCAAATTCCTTCTGAAATGAATTGAGTTGAAATGATTCTCGTTGAATCGGCTTTAATCGAAACAAGGTTTTTAAAATAGCGAAAGTTTTTTGCTGCACTAATTCCCACGCCCCCCCCCCCTCCCTCTCAGTGCACTCTTAATCCTTACACTTCGAAAATATATTAAGCTCATTACGATCTTATCATTAAAAATATTCTTTCAAAAAATATATCATGAATGCCATAATGGATATGATCACTGTTTTACATTAAGTCAAGTTTACATTTAGCTGATTCAACATATAATGAAATTTTCATGGAAGGGCTATGGTCCTCGGTGCTCGGTTGTGATTGGCAACTGAAAACATATCAATTTAGAACATAGGATCATGATATACTTGAATTTAGTACCTTACACCTTAAATCATTTATAACTCACAATGATTTGTAGCAAAATTTTGGGTGAATCATCACCAATTTGTTAACAATTCAACATATATTCTTTGACATAATGGTTGCCAATCAATCAAATGTACAACTCTACAAAGTAATTTTGTTTCACTATTATGACTAAACCATATTAAATTATTATACAATTTTGTAACATCTTAGAAGACATATAAAACTAGATATATGTCACATTTTAGCTTAAAATAGAATCATTACGAGGTTAAACTATCCTCTCAATTTAACTATTATCATTTATTCTATTATATTAAAATTAGGTTGGAACTATCTGAATTTATAAACCATATATCTTAATACACATATGTGGTATTACTCAATTTCAAATCTTATATAACTCTAAGGGAACCTCTTAAAATATATCGAGAGAATATGATCTAATTATATCCCTAAGGGGGTCACTTCAGTTGAAACATAATCACTTCATAAAATATAAGGGATAATGAGTACCTTTGAGACACTCAAAACTCCTTGTACTAATATGTTAGGACTCTAGCTAGGAGAGTCCTAATTGAGAGAGACATTAATATAAAACTTACCTAAGCCGACCCCTATTAAAGAGGTGAAGAAGCTGGCTAGGGTTTGGAAGTTATTTCTTAGAGAAGAATTAGGAGTTGTAAAGGAATATGAGTCTTAAGTAGGAGTCAAATTAGGAGACTTGAGTAGGAGTCATATTAGGAGTTAAGGTTTAGAAACCATATAAATAGCTATGTATTCATCTTCTTTTGATAAGCAATAGATGAATCTTTTTTGAAGCCTTTGAGCAGTAACTTGGAGGGAGGAACCCCTATAGAGTTCCAAGGAGGCCGATCCCCTAAAAAGATCAATTCTAAGTTTAGAATCTACAAGGGTTCTAAGACCTGGTATCAGAATAGTATTCTTGACATCTCACTACCCTTCCACAGCCATCCATTAGCCCTCCATAGCCACCCAAAGCAATTCCTATAATTGCTTAAAAGATCATCACCAAATTCCGTCGTCATCTCCACCATCGCGGATCATCCTTTAATCTTCCCGTAAATTACAACAGGTTCTGGTTTCCTACCTTACTACTGATGAAATTTAGTTATCCTTACTCAAAAATAAAAAAAAATTATTTCTATATTGCTGCATAAACTTTTCATCGTAAAGTTTTCATCTCTACGATGAAAGATACATTACAGAATTCCAACCGCATAGCACAGACTATTTAATCTTGCTACTATATTTTTTCTATCTAAATCTCTACGAAATTTTTATGACAGCTTTGACATTTCCTAATAGCAGATTTTCCTTTAGTTTTGTCAAAAATTTCTTAATATAAACCATTGATCTTTTATGTCTAAACTGTTATATTTGAAAATCTGCACTCTAAAATTCCAGCCATATAGCACAGCTTATTTAATCTTGCTACTATGTTTTTTCTATCCAAATCTCTATAAAATTTTTATGACAACTTTGACACTTTCTAAAAGCAGATTTTCCTTTAGTTTTGTCAAAAAATTCTCAATATAAACCATTAATCTTTTACGTCTAAACTGCTATACTTGAAAATCTGCACTATAAAATTCCAACCGCATAGCACAGTTTGTTTTATCTTATTATTATATTTTTTCTATCCAAATCTCTATGAAACTTTTAAGATAGCTTTGACACTTACTACAGTAGATTTTTCTTTGGTTTTGTCAAAAATTCTCAATATAAACCATTGATCTTTTATGTCCAATCTGCTATACTTGAAAATCTGTGCTGCAGAAAATTTCAGCCACATATTATTGCCTTAACCCATCTATTTACAATTTTTTTGAATGAAATTTCTTATACACTTCATAGATTATCTTAGCTTCCATCTAAGATTGATCTATTAAGGAATTCATCTCTAAAAATGAATTTATGTTGCTGCAAATTTTCATCACAAACCGCTGAAAATTTTCGACGAGAATTCTGTTATCGCAACTTGCACCAATTTCCTTGCTGTTATACTGCTGAAAATTTCTTGATTAAATTAGACATCCTTGCTGTCATATAAACTGAGATTTTGTTGTCAATTCTCTCCTCAAATTTCTCAAGTTTTTGGTGAAAATTTTATTGAGAAACTGCTGTTTCTTCAACGACAATTCTGCTCATACAAGACAACACATACCTGCAGCAACTTTCATTGATATCTATCAAACCTTTACTGCCATCTACCATAGATCTAAAACTTTCATCCATAGCCCTAAAACTTCACTAAACTACACCCTCAAACTACACCCAAAACAGCTATAAAATAAGCCTAAACCACAGCCTACATCCACCAATCCACTAACTCTTTCGACCATCACTTCTCTCAACCTATACATGCCTTTAACCCGACAACAAAAGAGAGATCTTAACATCACATATTTGGAGGCATATACTATGGCATCTAAGGAGGCAATCAATGCTAAATTCGAAGCCTTCGATGTGCGAATGAAAGATAAGATTCAGACTCTCTTTACCGAACTCAGTTTGGGCCGATCTCCAAGCCCGAAGAGATGACTTCCAAGAGAGGGGAGGTTCAATGATCGATCCCAACTATCCATGCATGAGAGTGGACTTCCCTAGATGGGAAGAAGGAGACCCAATTGGTTGGATCTCATGCGCGGAGCGATATTTTCGGTACCACAAAACCTCGGACGTATCTATGGTGAAATTACGGCTATACATCGTGAAGGGGATACCATATAGTGGTTTGACTGGTTTGAACACACTCATGGAGTCCTCTCATGGCAACAATTCAAAGAAGGACTGCTGATCCTCTCCGGACTAACCAATTACGAGAACACTGACGAACAACTAGCAAAGATCCGACAAACCTCCACCATTCAGGAGTTCCAAACTAGGTTTGAAAGGTTATCTAATCAAACTCATAATTGGTCTAAAAAATAGCTATTGGGGATCTTCATTAAGGGCTTGAAGCCGGAGATCCGGGGAGAAGTTAAAGCGCGACAACCGTACATGCTTATGGTAGCCATCTCTTTCGCACGATTTCAAGAGGAGCGATTGAACCATGAAGCCCGGAGGACTAGGGTCGCTCCTTAACTAGTAATACTAAAGCCCTCAGCCCTCCCCACTATCGACCGAGTTCCTGCATTAAAAAGGTTGACAAGAGAAGAGCTTCGAGAGCGATATGCGAAGGGGTTATGTTGGCATTGCGATGAGCTGTGGAGCCGTGAGTATTATTGTAGTAAAGGGAGACTTCTTATGATTGAACCAGTAGAAGAAAAAGTCATTGAACATCCAAAAGAGAGCCTTGAATATAAAGAAGAAGATGTGGAAAAAGAGCCACAACCGACCGATGTTACGGTATACACACTAGCTGGCTACTCAAACCAACAAATGATGAAAGTTGGAGTCCTTCTCAAACAACAACCGATCACTATTCTCATCGACACGGGCAGCACTAATAACTTCTTAAATAGTAAGGTTGTAGCTCGGATGACACTCTACATCAAAGGTGGTAGCAAGTCTGATGTAAAGGTCACCGATGGTAGAACCCTAAAGTGCGACCAAAGATGCCCGCGGGCGCAACTGTTGCTATAGGACCAGGAGATAATTATGTATTTCTTCCTCCTCCCTCTTGATGATCATGAGGCTATGGTCAGAATTAAATTGTTGACAATATTAGGTGATGTTTCTTAGAATTTTATGAAACTAATTATGAAATTTTACAGTAAGGAGAAACAGGTGATATTGCATGGGAAACGTGGGGGCGACATAACGACGATTTGCACACAACAAATAGAGAAGGTTTTGCATAAAGCATGCAGTGGCTTTTTGGTACAACTTGAGCAGCAAACTAAGGGAGAGCTAATAGAATTTGAAGATCCAAATCTACTTCCTTTTCTTACTGAATTTTCAAATATATTTGATGAACCGTGCAACCTACCTCTTACCTGTCGGCATGATCTTTGTATAACGAATCTTCCAAGAAAATCTCTAGTAAATACTCAGCCATATTAGTATCCACATCTATAAAAGGATGAAATAGAAAGGATTGGAAAAAAGATGCTCGAAACAGGAGTTATTTGGCCAAGTTGCAGCCCCTACTCTTCACCGGTGCTCCTCGTACGAAAGAAGGACGGAACATGGCAATTGTGTGTTGATTACTGAGCTCTCAACGGTATAACCATTAAGGACAAATACCCTATTACAATAGTAGATAAATTGCTAGATGAAAGGGAGCACAAATCTTCACAAAGCTGGACCTTTGATCCGGGTATCATCAAATACGAGTGTACGAAGAAGACATACTGAAAATCACCTTTTGAACACACAACGACCACTACGAATTTTTACTTTCTTCAACAGAAGGTGGAATATCTTGGGCATATCATATCAGAGGAAGGTGTGGTAGTGGACCCCTCCAAAATTGGAGCAATGTAGAATTGGTCGACCTTGAGGAACATAAAATTGCTACGGGGCTTTCTCGGTTTAATAGGCTACTACCGTAAGTTCATAAAAAAATGATGGAAAGATCAGTACACCACTTACTTCTTTGCTGAAAAAAAATACTTTCCAATGGTTAGACAAAGCCACCATCGCCTTTGACAAACTTAAAGCCACAATGACAACAACGCCCGTACTAGTGCTACTCGAGTTCGACAAGACTTTCGTTATTGAAGCCGATGCCTCCAGAGTCAGAATTGGTGTTGTACTAATGCAAGATGGCTGACCCCTCTCTTATACCAGTAAGGCATTATCTCCTTCCCATCTTAAAATAACTATTTATGACAAGGAGATGCTTGCAATTATGCATGCGGTGGCCAAATGGAGATCGTACTTGATCGGGCGATGCTTTCAAATCAAGACCGACCATAAAAGCCTAAAATATTTCTTGGAGCAGAAGATATCTTCCCCCGAGCAGCAAAAATGGGTAACAAAGCTTCTTGGATATGATTATGAAATAACTTACAAAAAGGGGAAAGAAAATATTGTTGCAGATGCGCTTTTACGGCTACCTAAGCAAGCTAAATTTTCGGCCATTTCACTTTCGACTAGCAACATCCTTGAGGATATTAAGAGGGAATGGCAGGAAGATTCAGAGTCCAGTAAGATCATAAAAAAAAAAATTAGAGGAAGCACCAAGCTCCGTGGCCCATTATAATTAGAACTCAAAAGAATTACGCTATAAGGGCACTAAATTGAAAAGAAGTACGGCGTATCACCCGCAAACCAATGGCTAGACGGAAGTGGTAAACAGGTACTTGGAGATAGCCCAAAGCCACCCACTAAATATGACTACCCAAGGAGAACTCCTTACGCAGTCGAGTGACATTATTGATCGACGGATCATGACTCAACGACGACGACCCACTACTGAAATGTTAATACAGTGGGCGAACTTACTAGCAGAAGGTGCTACTTGGGAGAACTATGATGACTTGAAGATCAAATTCCTAGAATTCATGGATTATCAGCCTCGAGGACAAGGCTGATTTGAAGAGAGCGGGTCTATTAGGACTCTAGCTAGGAGAGTCCTAATTGAGAGGGACATTCATATAAAACCTACCTAAGCTGACTCTATTAAAGAGGTGAAGAGGTTAGCTAGGGTTTGGAGGTTATTTCTTAGAGAAGAATTAGGAGTTGTAAAAGAATATGAGTCTTGAGTAGGAGTCCTATTAGGAGTCTTGAGTAGGAGTCATATTAGGAGTTAGGGTTTAGAAACCCTATAAATAGCCATATATTCATCCTCTTTTGATAGGCAATAGATGAATCTTTTCTGCGGCGTTTGAGCAGCAACTTAGAGGGAGGAACCCCTATAGAGTTCTAAAGAGGCCGATCCCCTAAAGAGATCAACCCCAAGTATAGAATCTGCAAGGGTTCTAACATAATCTTAGATGAAAGCCATACTAGAGGTTTTAGAATTATATCAAATTTATGTAGGAAAATCTAGGGATGACATCACATGCACAACGGAAGAACATAAAACAAAACCCCAAATTTTCTAAAAATGTGTTCGTCGTCGTGCGAAGATTGGTGTGCAAAAACCTACAAAACTTAAATCCATATGTGAGATAGATGTGTTTTACTTAGGGAGATCGTATATCCCTGAATTCTTACAGATCTGTAAGAGAGGATGAATAAGGTCAAGCATCCTCCTCTTTAGCGGTGATCCACATAGTAGGGTTGTGACGATGTTCCTCAAATCTGTTAGGATCGAGTTGACATTAAGAGGAGTGGGGGGTGGGGTGAATTAGTGTAGCATTAAAAATTACGTCGGTTTAAAAATCTTTATATGATTAAAACATATCAGAAAGATGCTTAACTTGAAAACGTTCGTAAATGTAATGAAAGCAGTAAGCAAGTAAGGTCGTTTGCAATAAAGATAAATAGTAAGAATAGAAATGCAAACCAAGTTTTATAGTGGTTCGGTCGTCATGACCTACATCCATGCCCGATTCCTCTTCACTCGAGGCTACTGGCTTCCACTATCTTCTTTCAATGGGCGAAGATCAACTACCATTATAACTCAATTATCCTTTTGACAGGTTCAAGAGAGAATATTTACACCCCCACCACCTCCTCTCTTAAACATCACCAACACTTAGAGCTTGAGAGGAGTTCTCATAAGATTACAATAGCATTTTTCTTTATTTTTGCTCCCAGTTCTTGTGTCATTTGAGAAGGGATGAGAGAGAAATTTATAGGCTCCAAATAAATTCAAACTTGGAGCCTAAAAGTGCCTCATCCTCGGTTTTTGGGGTACTGGCAGTACCATCTCTTGTGTTGGACGGTACTACTGCCTACAACACTAACACTGGGTGGTACCACCGCTTGACAAAAGTACCACCGCCTAGACCTCCTTGGAGGCTGAGTCTTAGGCAATTCCACCGCCCACCCTAGGTGGTGCTACTGCTTGGCATAGTTCCAAGTGGCTGAGTGGACCTTCCATTCGGCCCAACTCAGCCCTTACTTAGGCCCAATGACCAGCCCTAATTGAGTTGACCTAATTACTGTTAAATCTTATATTTTAATGATGAATCTAATTGATAAGTGTTTATGATTTAATCTACATTTCTAGTGACGTAGGATACTTCGATCAAGATGAGATAATTAAAGCAAGAAGAATTATGTTGTGCCGGGGGAAAACATGTTAGAAGATTGGACGTCGAGCCGCAGGATCGATCGACGTATCGACAAAAGGCTTCGGGCCATAGATTCAGGCATCAGGCCAAGAAGAGCGGATATTGTGTTGGGAAATCATGGGGGCGACATCATATGCGCAGCGGAAGAACAAGAAAACAAAATCCCCGATTCTCAAAAAGATGTTCGTCGTCGTGCGAAGATTGGTGCGTAAAATTCCACGAAACATGAAACTGCGTATAGAGTAGATTGTGTTACCTAGGGAGATCGTATATTCCTGTTTCCTTGCAGATCCTTAGGAGAGGGTAAAGAAGGTCAAGCGTCCTCCTCTCTAGCGGTGATCCACACAGCAGGGTTGCGACGACGCTCCTCAAAACTCCAAGCCTGATCTGAGGTGGAGAGGAAGAGGAGAATAGGAAAGGCAAGCAAAGGCTCTAGCCTATGAGGCTCTGAATCCCTCCTATTTATAGAGGTCCCCTGTCAAACCCTAATGGGTCCTCCCCTAGTGGGTATTGGATCTACATCCAATAAGACAAGGGCTCCGTTGGATATCTCATATCCGAACCTCTACTCATCGCAATCTCTACCATATGTGTGTGACCCTCTAGGCCCAATATCGAGCTGATTGTGAGTCATACCTGTCAGAACTCCTTCTAACTCAGTGAATTATTATCTCTGTAATAATTCACTTGACTCATCGACTACGGACGTACTAGGCCACTATGCCGTAGTCCCCAGACGAAACAGGGGAATCCAATCCATTGGACCTGTCTATCCTCAATTACCGTGTACCTATAATCCCTCATCCATCTAATATCCTAGAGACCGTATATCGAGCATGGTATTGTCAGACCCATACAGTTTCTACTCGAGCCTCGCTCTAATCGGATTCTCCCGGAGAACTCTTTCTCTCTCAACCCGAATGACCCTGGCCAGGGATTTGTTTGAGCAAGAACACATGGGATATTCCTCTCATGATGCCGAGAGTGGATGATCCTCTATCGACAATCAATAGCCCTCGTAAGGTAGACTACCACTCCCAATGACCAGCTGTACTAGATCTGGGACAGCCAAACCTATAAGTCTGGTATCAAAGAGTGGAGCACTCATACAGGACATCCTTGGTGTCTCAAGTCTAAGGACCAGATACACCACTAGGACTACGGAATCGCTGTCTGACAATAAGGCATCATCAACCATCCAGCATTCCGTAAGCAGATCAATCAGTGAACTCATTCTCCAATGAGCACCTGTACTGTATCCCTAGTGTCCCTACACGAGCAGCTATGAGACCAGCTGCATCCATCATATGGACGGGTATACAGCACACAAGTCTATCCGGTTATCACGATGTCCCTCTCGAGTAACCTATGACCGGGATTATTTAGGATATGTGTTTAAAGGTGAATCGATCTCATTATCATGATCTCATCACGATCCGATTCCCATTGCACAAATCCAAGGACATCACAATATATGTATGCGTTTATGCAATAGTTATAAAGTGATATACGCCAAAATATAATAAGCAAAAAGATTTTGTATCAAGTCACATGTGTCATCACTCACGTGATTGGCTTGCTGGGCACCTATGACTAGCATATTGCACCAAGGATATTAGAGTTGCGGAGTCAACTGGCCGATTGGGCAATAGGCCGCAAGAGAGGATGATACGCCGAAGAATCGGACGAAGCATCGAGAGACCAATGACATGCCGAATAATATGATTGATTAATGCTTAGTATTAATTGTCTAGATTGAAGTATATTTTTACATATGTAGGATTAACTATGATAGCAAGGCATGAAGCAAAATGAAGTCCCGAAGTCAAGGATGCGATTTCGTTGGGAGTTCGAGAGTTCGTCGGAAGTCCGGACGTTCATCGGAAGTTCTGGCGGAACCAGCCGAGAAGTCTCGGAGCTTGCCAAAGAAGCTCGTCGGAACTTACCAAGAAGATCATCGTGAAGTCTAGGAGCTTGCCGAGAGTCCGCCAGAACATTGCCGAGAGATCGTCGGAAGTTCGCCGGAAGATCGCTGGAAGAAACTAAGACATAGGGATTTATTTAGCTTAGCAAATGTCTTAGGAATCACAGTTAGCACATAATTGGGTTTGGATTTGGTCCAACCCAATTAGAGGCCAGTTAGGCCCATGTAAGGATCGTGTTGGGCCTAATAAGAGGCCCAAACAATGACCTATGAGGTGGCACTGTCATGGCACTGTCTTCGAGATTGTGTCAGGCAGTGGTACCGCCAGTTTGGGCAGTTGTACCGCCCCTGGCAGGGTGCCAAGCGGTGGCACCGCTAGTCTGGGTGGTGGTACCACCCAGCACAGCCTCCCAAGCAGTGGTACCCCCCAGGCTGGGCGGTGGTATTGCCCAGTGTCAGGTTGACACTAGTAGTGGTACCGCCTAGCGCAGGCGATGGTACCGCCCATGCCCGGGAAACTCGGGATGAGATGTTTTTAGACTCCATGTTTGAATCAACTTAAAGCCTATAAATACCCTTCTTATCCCTGGTTAAAAGACATAAGCACAAAGAGTTTAAAAGTGAAGAAATGCTACTGCAATCTCTTTAGAAATTCCCTCCTCCACTCTAAGTTTAGAATTCTGTAAGAGAGGAGTGAGTGCTTGTAAGGGTTGTCTCCTAAACTCGGTAAAAGGAGAAGAGGGGTATAAGAAGGAGGTTGATCTTCTCCTATAAAGGAAGATCGATAGTGGATGCCGATGGCCTCAACGGAAGAGGAATCGATGGAGTGGATGTAGGTCACGACGATCGAACCACTATAAAATTGGTGTGTTCTCTTGTTTGCATTTACTCCCTACCATTTACATACTGCAAACTGAATCTTTACTTATCTACTTAATTCACTTCATAAACGTAAGCTTTCAAAGTTAAGTTTCCGAAATCAGTTTTCATCGGAATCGGTTTTAATCGAAACAAAAAGTTTTGATGACGTGATTTTACCGCTACACTAATTCACCCCCCCTCTTAGTGCCGACCCCGCTCCCATTCCTAACAATTGGTATCAGAGTCTCATTATTTCTCATTTAGTTTAACACCCAAGAGACATAGCTCTTTTCAGCTTTCAAGAGGGTTACTCTCTCATTCGTCCTCCTTTTGTCAATGGGATAGACTACACATATTGAAAAACTCGAATGAGAGTTTTCTTGCTTTTTTTGGATTTGAACTTATAGAACATTGTCAAATCCGGTTTTAAAAGGTCTTCTCTTGTAATGAAATATTGGAATGATTTGGAGAAGAAGACTTTTTCTTTAAATGCTAGAGCTATGAACGCTCTATTTTACGCCTTAGACAAAAACGAGTTTAATCGGGTTTCTTTGTGTGAAACGGCTTTCGACATTTGGCATATTCTTGAAACCACTCACGAAGGCACAAATTGATTAAAAGATTCAAAAATTAACTTTTTAATGCATGATTTTGAACTTTTTCGAATGAAGCCAAGTGAAACCATTGTTGACATGTACACCCGTTTTACGGATGTCGTCAATGGTTTAAAATCACTTGGTAGAAGTTTTTTGGATTTTGAACTTGTAAACAAAATTTTACGTTCTCTTAATAAGAGTTGGGATCCGAAAATAACCACAATATAAGATGCTAAAAACCTAAACAACCTACCACTTGAGGAACTTATCGGTTCATTGATGGCATATGAAATGGTGCATAATGCACATGATGAACAAAACCACCTTCCAAAGAATAGGAAGGATTTGGTACTTAGGATAATTGAAGACCACTCGAGCATAAGCTCAAGTGATGGTGAACTTGAACTCACTAAGAAATTTTAAAAGTTAATGAAACAAAAATTAACGAACAAAAAGAACGTAAAAACTTGCTTTGAACGCAAGAAGAAGAACACAAATTAGGATGAATCGAACTCCTCCGAAGACGAGGAGAAAATCAACAAAGGCGAGGTGGCAAACTACGCCTTAACGACTTTCGACGATGAGGTAATCAAAATCACCCTTATTTATTTCAAAATTACATGATGCTTTTCATGATGCATTTTTTTAAATTTAGTTTAGAATTAATTTTCTTGAAAATTACATGTTTAATAATGAAATACAAAAATTAGGAATCATGCTTATCATTCTAGTAATTTTAAAAATAATCATGAAAATTATATGTTTATGATAAACAAAATAATTTTGATTAAAAATACCATATGAAATCATGCTTGATGAAATAATGTAATTTGAGATCATGCTTAATAAATTTATATTATGCATGATGATTCTTATGATTTATAGATTATCGATTTTTACGGTAATGAAAGTGGCCTTTTTAGTTTTTAAACATTAATGTATGTTTTTGGCATAAATGAAAAAAGCATGCTTCAATGAAATAAATTATATGAATTGAAACAACTAAAAAGAGAAAAATATTTTTCTTGAAAATTTTCTCTTTCTCTATCTTATTGATTTTTCACTAAGAGGCCAATAAAATTATTTATGCCATTTTGAATCTCTTGAAAGAAATGTTGAGATTTTGATGATTTGAATTTGAATGAGTTTTATCAAAATCATGATATTGGTTTATTGGAATTACTTGAGATTTTTTGAATCAATATCTCTTCTTTGTACTCCTACGATTTTTTCTTGATATTTTATTTAAAGAAGAGATTTACTATACTAATCATGTCTTCTGATATTTAATTGGTCTTATCCTTCATGATATGATTTCTTTGTATTTATGGCTTGTATGGCTTGAAATATTTTGGAATGATGCATGCAACACTATGAATTTTTGAAATAATATAAAAATCAATAATTATTATTTTCTGAAATAATACTCTTAAATGATGATTTGGAATCATGCATTTAATGATGATTTTATATTTTATATACATGATGATTTGATATTATGCATGTAATACTTTAACTTATGATAATGATTCATGCAATGATGAAATATTCATGATAAAATAATTATTTTGACATTCATGACTTGAATTTTCATCTATGTTATTTTCCTTTGTCATGATTTGAAAATTATTGTAAAGGAAAAAAGAGATACAAAATTGTACTCTTCCCTTCTTTTTGACAATGATAAAGGGGGAGAAAGAGTTGCTAATGTGCACATCTGAAAGAGAAAGATGCTAGCTTGCACAATTCAAGAATGAAGCAAAATTTGCTAACTTGTGCATCGCAAAGAAAAGCAACGGTTGCGGTTTGGACATCATTAAAAGAAGCAAAAAGCTTGCTTATCTCAAAAGATATAAAACTTTGCCAATTTTCATGTGTAAAATTTGCTAGCTTTCACTTTGCAAAGGAAGCAAAAATGACACTTCTCAAAAGAGAAGAAAGAGCTTGCTATCTTGAAAATCACTAGCTTGCCTATCTTAAAAAGTAGAAATATAAACTTGTAAAATTTATAATCATACACATCTTTAAGATTAATGATGATTTGGTGATTATGCATGTTGTAAAGTGATAGAAAATTGCTAGCTTACACTTTCTAAAATGATGATAAATTTTGCTAGCTTGTATGATGTAGAACATGCTATCTTACTACCTTGCATATCTAAAACTTGATAGCTTGCATGTTCTAATATGATATAACACTTGCTAAATTTTTGCTAGCTTGCATGATGATAAAAATGGAGATTATGTTTATCATGCAATGAGTTGAACTTATATTTCCAAACATTTGAAAGTTACACTTCTTCTTTTTGTTGATGACAAAGGGGAGAAGTATGATCATGTTATGCATGATGATGTATTGCAAATATTCAAGATGAAATTTGCAATGACTTGAATTCAGCTTGAATTCAAGGTTCTATCAATATGGTATATTGATAGAGAGAGTTTGTTTAAACTCCGGGAGTTAAGGTTAACTATGTCATCAATTGATTGTTGTCATAAAAAAGGGGGAGATTGTTGAATCTCGTATTTTGATGATGAAACCAATTGATAAGTGTTTATGATTTAATATATATTTTTAGTGATGTAAGATGCTTCGATCAGGACGAGACAATTAAAGCAGGAAGAATCATGTTGTGCCGGGGGAAAACATGTCAAAAGATTGGACGTCGAGCCGGAGGATCAGTTGACGTATCGACAGAAGGCTTCGGGCCATGGATTCGGGCATTGAGCCAAGAAGAGAGGATATTATACTAAGGATATCAGAGTTGCGGAGTCAACTGGCCAATTGGGCAATAGGCCGCAAGGGAGGACGATGCGCCAAAGAATCGGACGAAGCGTCGAGAGACTAATGACATGCCGGACAACATGATTGATTAATGCTTAGTATTAATTGTTTAGATCGAAGTTTATTTTTACATGTGCAGGATTAACTATGATAGCAAGGCATGAAGCAAAATGAAGTCCCGGAGTCAAGGACATGATTTCGTTAGGAGTTCAAGAGTTCGTCGGAAGTCCAGACGTTCGTCGGAAGTACATACTTCCTTGCTGAAAAAGATGCTTTCCGATGGATGGACAAAGCCACCACCGCCTTCGAGAAACTTAAAGTCACAATGAAGACAACGCCCATACTAGTGCTACTCGACTTTGGCAAGACTTTTGTTATTGAAGCTGATGCCTCCGGAGTTAGAATTGGTATTGTACTAATGCAAGATGGCTGCCCCCTCACTTATACCAATAAAGCATTATCTCCTTTCCATCTCAAAATGACTATTTATGACAAGGAGATGCTCGCGATTATGCATGTGGTGGCCAAATGGAGATCGTACTTGATCAAGTGACGCTTTTAAATCAAGATCGACCATAAAAGCCTAAAATATTTCTTGGAGTAGAAGATATCTTCCCTCGAGCAAGCTGAATTTTTGTCCGTTTCACTTTCGACCAGCGACTTTCTTGAGGATATTAAGATAGAATGGCAGGAAGATCTGGAGACTAGTAAGATCATAAAAAAATTAGAGGAAGCACCAAGCTCTGGGGCTCATTACAGTTGGGACTCAAAAGAATTACGCTATAATGGATGCATTGTGCTTGTGCCAAATTATACTTGCATCTTCATGAGCAGATTTTGGATAGAGCTATTCCAGATGCAGGGAACTAAATTAAAAAGGAGTACAGTATATCACCCACAAATCGATGGCCAGATGGAAGTGGTGAACAGGTGCTTAGAGACAGCCCAAAGCCATCCACCAAATATGACTACCCAAGGAGAACTCCAAACCCAATCGAGTACTATGATTGATCGACGGATCATGACCCGACGACGATGACCCACTATTGAAGCGCTAATACAATGGGTGAACTTACTAGCAGAAGGCACCACTTGGGAGAACTTTTGACAACTTAAAGATCAAATTCCCAAAGCTCATGGAATCTCAATCTCGAGGACAAGTCTGATTTGAAGAAGGCGGGTTTATTAGGACTCTAGCTAGGAGAGTCCTAATAGAGAGGGGCATTCACGTAAAATCTACTTAAGCCGACCCCTATTAAAGAGGTAAAGAGGCCGGCTAGGGTTAGGAAGTTGTTTCTTGGCGAAGAATTAGGAGTTGTAAAGGAATATGAGTCTTGAGTATGAGTCCTATTAGGAGTTGTTCTTAGAGAAGCATTAGGAGTTGTAAAGGAATAGGAGTCTTGAGTAGGAGTCCTATTAGGAGTTAGTATTTAGAAGCCCTATAAATAGCCCTATATTCCTTCTCTTTTGATAAGCAATAGATGAATCTTTTCTGTAGCCTTTGAATAGCAATTTGGAAGAAGGAACCCCTATAGAGTTCCAAGGAGGCCGATCCCCTAAAGAGATCAACCCCAAGTTTAGAATCTGCAAGGGTTCCAACATACAACCTTTATTTATAAGCCTAAAATGGCTACCAAACCCAACTAAATTGGGGCTGTTAAGCCTTTGATCGTCCCCCTTCATGTTGTGTAAAGCATGATTAAACCAAAAGACACGGATATACATGAGCATTATATTAAACACTTTATTTATAGTTTCTCCCTGACATTCTCCCCCATTTATTCCTTCAACATCCTCGTCGAAGGCTTTACCGATACTACAACTCTTCTCTTTTGCTGAGTCTTCAATCTTCTGCTCTAACTGCAATGTGCCTCTTGGGTCCCAGCTGCTCTCCGCTGCTATTGTTGAGTAGTTGAACTTTTGATCTATAATGCTGCTTCAACTCGCCATTGACTCTGACTCTAGTGTGGGGTTAGTTAAATTGTGTTGATCCCTGTTGGTTCCTGTGGATCCTTCAGATGAAGGAAAAGACCATCCTTACTATACGTCAGTCTCTTAAATGCCTCATGCTACTCGAACTAGGTGGATGCTTGTTGGAGCTTTAACAAGCATCGCCTCATAAACTTTTGAAGTTTTTGGGTCCTTCCTCCACAAAATTTGCCCATCGACTCTTCTTTCACTTAATTGTTACTTCCAAGTAGGTTCGCATCACTTCTGCTTTCGATTAACATTCTGTTGGGAAATGAAGCGACTAATATACTCTTAATAGCACTGATCACAATTGGTGAGGATTTGACAACTATTGCCTTCCATTTAGTTTCTTCGAAATGTCTTTGAATATGTGCAGAGCTCCTTTGCTAGATAGATAAGAGAATTGGGGTACTCGGTTTCGCCCATTCTCTTAAGAGTTGAGAAGGCAAAGGTTACTTGACTTCACCCACCTCCTCGAGTGTTGTACTCCATGCATCGAGCTGGTTACTGGCATTCGCCTACTCTTTGCTCACACTTCTGAAGCACTTGAAGTATTTGCACTCCTTGCATTGAGTTAACTACTGTGATTCACCTTCTTATTACCATTGAAATTCTAGAATGCAGGAAGTTATCACCCTAACTTGGAGTAAGTCTTTAATAGTTTTAGTCACCTTTGGGATTGTACCGTCTTCTCCATTAACTCTGCGCCTACTCTATAGAGTAGCAAAGATACAGCACTACGTACTTCTTGCTTCATTCCTTAATTATGCACTCTTACATGACCCAAAGTCCTTCACTTTCGGCTATCTTGATGAGAAGCTCGTTAACACCGATCTTACGAAGTTTCTATTGAATCTCAGATTTTGATGATGAAGTCAATTGTCATTTGTTATCTAATCCATATGTTGAGATAAGTGTGCAGGATTAACTACGATGGTAGTAAGACATGCAGCAGGAGTTGCGCCGGAGTCAAGACCATGATCACGTTGGGGGTTCAAGAGTTCGACGGATGTCCGGACGGTCGTCGGAGGTTCTACGGGAACACATCCGAGAAGTCCAGGAGCTTGCCAAAGAAGCTCATTGGAACTCACCAAGTGGATCATCATAAGTCCAAGAGTTTGCCAGAAGTCTGCCGGAGCATCGCCGAGAGTTTGTTAGATGTTTATCGGAAGTTCGCCGGAAGCTCGCCGGAAGAAGCGATTGGCGCACCGGAGCAAGTTGCAGTATTAATGTCTTAAATATCATAGTTAGCATCTAGATTAAGTTAGGAATGAGAGATGATCCCATTAACTTAATCTGGGGGCAATTGGGCCCTTGATAGACCCAAATTGGGCCGAATGAATTAGCCCATTCGGACCTAGATTTCTTGACTGGCGATGACACCACTTAGGAGACTTGGTCTCCTAGGAATTCTGGGCGGTAGTACCGCCCTTGTCAAGCGGTGGTACCACCTGAGCTCGATTTTCGAGTGATTTCAGGCGGTAGTACCGCCCAGACTGAGTAGTAGTACTGCTTAGTGATAGATGACAGGCAGTAGTACCACCAAATTATTGCGGTAGTACCTCCAGGACCCCGAAAAATCAGGAGATGACACTTTTCAGCTTCAAATTCAAACTAGTTGGGGCCTATATAAACCCCACCCTTTCCTACATGAAAGGGCACCAAAAGCTTGATCTTACTCTGTGATTTTAGAGCTCAAAAGTGTTGTAAAGACCAAAAGTTCTCCTCCATCTTTTCTTCCAATTTTTGATCATTCAAGAGAGGAGTGAAAATTCTGTAAGGGTTATCTCCTAAGCCCGTCAAAAGGAGTAAAATTATAAAAGGGTGGTTGGCCTTCGCCTATTGAAGGAAGGCCTCTAGTAGACGCCGGTGACCTCGTCGGAGGAGGAAGCCGAAAGTGGATATAGGTCACATTTGATCGAACCACTCTAAAATCTGGTTTGCATTTCTTTTGTGCTATTTATCTTAACTGCAAACTGCCTTCCTTGCTTTAATTCAAATATGTTTCCGTAAGCTTTCAAAGTTATTATCTGCATGAAATAACTTTTACGTCGGAATCAGATTTTAACGTATGAACGCAGTTTTAATCGTTGAAAGTTTGGTGCTCTTGATCCTAATAGTTTCTTGGCCTCTACCCTTTAGCCTTGTCTTAGTACTTGGAGTTTGCCTCCATATGCTCCACCTCCTCAGCCCCTTTCACGACCAAGCACTCTCCCTCCATGAGAGCAAGTGATCAATGAATTCATGAAAGTCCCACCTCTGCGGTACCATGGTGCTACCATGCCCATGGCCCTACTTTTTGTCACCTTACATTTGTATCCCTTTCTTTATGATCGGTAGATATGTTTTTGTGGCACTCCTTCGAGTCTACCTCCATTCTAACCGATGTTTTGTTTTGGGTAGCTAAGTCCTTCTAGACTCATTGTCGCTTCCTCGCCCATTTCAACCCCCTACTTCAACACATCTGTATTCTCCCAAGAGTTCCCCTTGGTCGATGGAAAGACAGACTGTAACTCTCATGCATGGCCTCTGCCATCATGTTGTAGGGTTCTCATCGATTCTGTTCTCCTTAGCTTTCTTGGTAGCAGTGTTCGCTTACTCAGCCTTGTCCTCTAACTTGTCGGGCTCCCTTAAGCGAATATAGGCTTTGGAGTAGTCTAAATCTCCAGCTGCTTTGATCATACCTCTACATGATCGAGTCTCTCCCATAAGGCTCACTAGTACTTGC
>NC_088339.1:1660000-1727500 GCF_036884655.1 Musa acuminata AAA Group | reverse complement strand
CTATCACTCATTGATTTGCAAGACACCTGTGATATTATTTTCGCAGTAGAAGAACATAAAACAAAAAGATTAATTTTCTCATAAGTTGTTAATCGTCGTGTGAAGATTGGTATGCAAAAACCCACGAAACTGAAAATCACATATAAGATTGTTGTGTTACTTAGGGTTATCGTATATCCCTGAATTTCTATAGATCTGTGGGAGAGGATGAAGGAGGTCAAGTGTCATCCTCTCTAACGGTGATCCACACGGTAGTGGCTATGAAGACGCTCCTTAAATTGTCGCTCAAATCTCGACACCTACTATCTGAGGAGAAGGGAAGAGAAGAATAGGAGGTGACAACTAAGAAGCATAGCTTATGGTCTTTTGATTCTCTCCTATTTATAGAGGACCATTGTCAACTTAACCCTAATGGATCTTATCCTATTAGGTATTGGATCTCTATCTAATTACCCAAGAATTTTAGATTAGTGGGTCTCTACCCAATAATCTCTTATTAGCTCTTATTGGATCTAATTTATAGGATCTAACAATTTAGGGACTTATTGGATATCCAATAAGATAGGGGATCCGGTGGATATTTTATATTTGAATCTCTACTCATCGAAACTTCTATCATATGTGTGTGACCCTCTAGGCCTAATATCGAGCTAGTCATGAGTCATATCTGTTAGAACTCATTCTGACTCAGTGAATTATTATCTCCATAATAATTCACTCGGCTCATCGACTACGAACGTACTAGGCCACTATGCTACAATACCTAGATAATACAAGGGAATCCAATCCTTTGGACTTATTTGTCCTTAGTTACCATGTACCTATAGTCCCCCATCCATCTAATATCTCAGAGATCGTATACTAAGAATGATGCTATCAGGTCTATATGGTTTCTCCTCGAGTTTCGCTCTAATCGGATTCTTTTAGAGAACTCTTTCTCTTTAAATTCGAATACCTTTAGCCAAGAATTTGTTTGAGTAAGAATACATGAGATATTCCTCTCATGATATTGAGAGTTGCCGATCCTCTATCGACACTTAATAGCGCTCGTAAAGTTGGTTGCCACTTCCGATGACCGATTGTACTAGATTTGAAACTTCTAAACCTATAAGTCTAGTATCAAAGAGTGGAGTACTCATATAGGATATCCTCAGTGTCTTAAGTCTAAGGACCATGTGCACCACTAGACAACGAAATCACTGTGTGACAATGAGGTATCATCAACCATTCAACATTCTGTGAGCGGATCGATTAGTGAACTCATTCTCCAATGAGCATCTGCACTATAGCTCTAGTGTCCTCATATGAGTAGCTATGAGACCGGCTGCCTCCATCATATGGATGAGTATATAACACACTAGTCTGTCCTGTTATCTCGATGTCCCTCTTGAGTAACCTATGACTAGGATTATTTATGGTTTATGTTTAGAGGTGAATCAGTCTCATTATTGTGATATCATTATAATTTGATTCCCACTGCATAGATTGAACATCACAATATATTTATACATTAAGAAATATAAAGTGAGAATATATTATAATAATAAGCAAACAGATTGCATATCATGTCACACATACTATCACTCATGTGATTGGCTTGTAGGGTACCTATGACTAGCAGTCTTCCACTTGACCTAAAGTCAATCACCTATGTGTTTGATCCCTCTCAGACTCTTGTGACGCTCAAAGACAATATGAGATAACAGCTTTGTCAGTAGATCTGCGATGTTATCTTTGGATGAAGCTCTTTCCACTATTACATCTCCTTGGGCCATGATCTCTCTAATAAGTTGGAACCTTCTCAGAACATTTCTGATGAGACCTCCCTTATTTTTGTAATTGTCCTGTAGTTATCGCATCACAAGGGAATCAACTCCTCATTGCTTGGCACGACTCTCAGATCTATGATGAACTTCTTTATCCAAACTCTCTCCTTTGTTGCCTTTGCTGCAACAATATACTTTACCTCATTGCTTAGCACGACTCTCAGATCTATGATGAACTTCTTTATCCAAACTCTCTCCTTTGTTGCCTTTGCTGCAACAATATACTTTACCTTTGTGGTCGAGTCAATAGTAGTATCTTGCTTGGAATTCTTCCAGCATATTGCTTCTCTATTCAGGGTGAACATAAACCTTGAATTAGACTTACTATCATCGATATTGGACTAGAAGCTCGAGTCCGTATAGCCCTCAACCCTAAGGCTACTTCCTCCATATACCAATAAAAGATTCTTAGTCCTTCTTAAGTACTTAAGGATACACTTTACTGCTTTATAGTACTCCAAGCTTGGATCCGCTTAAAACTTGCTCGTGACACTTAGAGCATGTGCTATATCAGGTCTGGTACATAGCATAACATACATGATAGACCCTTTCACTGAGGCATAGGGTATTCTATCCATGTCTACCCTTTCTTCAAGAGTCTTTGGGGACATACTCCTAGAAATCGATATCCCATGTCTCATCAGTATAAGACATATTTTAGAATTTTTCATACCAAACATTTTGAAAATGTGGTGTCTATATACCTAGACTGGGACAAACCAAGCATCCTCTTGGATCCATCTCTTTAGATTCGAATCCCTAATATGTAGGATACTTTTTCTAAGTTCTTCATAAAGAAGTGTCTAGATAGCCAAGCCTTTATTATGGAGAGCATTCCTACATCATTCCCAATGATCAAGATGTTATCCACATATAGCACCAAGAAGGTGATAGCGCTCCCACTTACCTTCCTGTACACACAAGGCTCATCTTTATTTTTAATGAAGTCATAAGATCTGATCGCCTCATCAAATCTTATGTTCTAACTTCGAGAAGCTTGCTTTAGTCCATAGATGGACCTGAGCAATTTGCACATCTTATTTGGACTTTCTTTGGACACGAATTCCTCAATCTATATCATATACATGTCCTCCTTAAGGTTGCCGTTAAGGAACATAATTTTCACATCTATTTGCCAGATCTTATAATCATAGTGTGTTGCAATAACTAATAGAATTCAGATGGATTTTAACATTGCTATGGGTGAGAAGGTTCGTCATAGTCAATACTTGCCTTTGATGATACTCCTTAGCCACTAGCCTTACTTTATAGGTCTCTACATTTCCATCTACTCTGATATTCCTCTTGAAGATCCATTTGTAATTAATGAGTAGAATACTCTCGGGTGGATGCTCAAGGCATATGACCGGAGATCTATCTCATTTCTCTAAGCTCACTAGCCTAGACGAAGGATATGTCACATTCGGAGACAACAACACGGGTAAAATCGTTGGCAAAGGAACCATAAGTAATAAATCCAACCATCTTATTGAAGATGTATTGTTAGTTGATGGTTTAAAGTATAACCTTTTGAGTATTAGTCAATTATGTGATAAAAGATATATCGTTAGATTTGAATCTAATGCTTGTATTGTTAAAAAACCACACAAAAACACATTTATGATTGCCCTAAAATAAAATAATGTATAACTATCGAGGTTGATGATCTTTGTAATGAAATATGCTTTTTGGTTTTGAATGACGATGCTTGGCTGTGGCACAGGAGATTATGTCATGTTAGCATGAAACTAATCTCTCAAATTGCATCTAAAGAACTTGTAAGAGGAATTCCTCATATCAAGTTCGTCAAAGATAATGTATGTGATGCATGTCAATTAGGAAAACAAATAAAAGATAGCTTCAAACCTAAGAACCAAATAAGCACCTCTAGACCTTTGCAATTAATCCATATGGACTTGTTCGGACCAATTGCTACATCAAGCTTAGGAGGTAGCAAATACGCATTTATCATCGTGGATGATTATAATAGATACACATGGACTTATTTTTTGGCACACAAAAGTGAATGCTTTAGGTATTTCTCTAAGTTTTGTAAACTTTTTCAAAATAAAAAGGGTTTTATGACTTCATCAATTCGAAGTGATCATGGTAGTAAATTTTAAAACCATGATATCCAAGAATTTTGTGAATCTAATGGATACAACAACAACTTCTCTACTCCAAGAAATCTTCAACAAAATGTAGTAGAAAGAAAGAATAGAAACTTACAAGAAATGACAAGAACCATGTTAAACGAACATAACCTACCCAATATTTTTGGGTCGAAGCCGTAAATACGACATACTATGTTATGAATAAGGTTCTAATAAGACCACTACTTTCCAAGACTCCTTATGAGTTGTGGAACAACAAAAAACCCAACGTTTCATACTTTAAAGTCTTTGGATGTAAATGTTTTATTTTGAATGAAAATATGCCTTAGGTAAATTTGATACAAAATCCGATGAAGAAATTTTTTTTGGCTATTCTTTTATTTCTAAAGCATTTCGTATCTTTAACAAAAGAACTTTAATTATAGAAGAATCTATTCATGTTATTTTTAATGAAGTTTCCGAAGTTAAGAAAAATGATTTTGATGATGATGTTAATTTTGATTCTTTAAATTTAAATGAAACCCTTTCTCCATCTAGCAACTTGGATGCATCTTCTTCCGAAACATCCTTACCCAAGGATTGGAAGTATGTAGATGCTCATTCTAAGGAGCTAATTATAGGAGACATATCTAAAGAGGTTTAAACTCGTTCCTCTCTTAAGAATTTTTGTGCAAACGCCGCTTTTTTCTCCCAAATTGAACCAAAATGTATTGACGAGGTCTTGAAAGATGAGTCATGGGTCATCACAATGCAAGATGAGTTAAATCAATTTGAGAGAAATGAGGTGTGGAAGCTTGTTCCGAGGCTAAATGACCATTTAGTTATTGGTACTAAATAGGTCTTTAGAAACAAGTAAGATGAACTTGGTATCGTGGTTAGAAACAAGGCTAGATTAGTGGCCAAAGGTTTCAACCAAGAAGAATTGATCGATTATGAAGAGACATTCGCTCTTGTGGTACGATTAGAAGCCATAAGAATGCTCCTTGCCTATGTTAGTAGTAATAATTTTAAGTTATTTCAAATGGATGTTAAAAGTGCTTTTCTTAATGGCTTTATTTTCGAAGAAGTTTATGTTGAACAACCTCTTGGATTTAAGAATGATAATCTTCATAATCATATATTTAAATTGACTAAAGCTCTCTATGATTTAAAATAAGCCCCAAGGGCTTGGTATGAGAGACTTAGTTCTTTTCTTAAAGGCAAGGTCGATACTACATTGTTTATCAAAAAAATTTAAAATAATTTTTTTATTGTTCAAATTTATGTTGATGATATCATTTTTGGTTCAATGAATGAATCTTTATGTGAATCATTGCTAAAAGTACGAGTCTTGAATTTGAAATGAGTTTGATAGGAGAATTAACCTTCTTTTTAGGCTTATAAATTAAATAACTAAGTAATGACATATTTCTTAGTCAAACAAAATACGCTTTAGATTTGCTAAAAAGGTTTAATATGGATAGCTCAAAAGCTATCAATACTCCCGTGAGAACCTCCACTAAGCTAGACATTGATGAAAGTCGAGAAAACTTTGATCAAAAAACTTATAGGGGTATGATAGGAAGTTTACTATATATCACCGCAATTAGATCGGATATCATGTTTAGTGTAGGTCTTTATGCTATGTTTCAATCTAATCCTAAGATATCTCATCTTAAAGCAATTAAGAGAATTCTTAGATATCTTAAAGGTACCACTAATCTAGGATTATGGTATCTAAAATCTGAGAATTTTTAACTAATTGCATATGCTGATACGGATTTTGCTGGATGTAGATTAGATAGAAAAAGCACATCCGAAACATGTCAATTTTTAGGATACGCACTTGTTTCTTGGTCATCCAAGTAACAAAACTCGGTTGCACTATCTATAACCAAAGCTAAGTACATTGCAGCTAGTGCATGTTGTGCACAAGTTGTGTGGATGAAAAACACTTTAGAGGATTATAAGATTCATCTTAAAAATATTCTCATAAAATGTGATAACACAAGTGCAATATGTTTAACAAAAAATCCCATTGAACACTCTAGAACTAAACATATTGATATTAGGCATCACTTTATACGAGATCAAGTTAATAATAATCCTAGAGTTTATTGATACAAAACATCAAATAACCGATATTTTTACAAAACCTTTAAGTGAAGAATAATTTGATTTTATTAGAAGAGAATTAGGAATGTTAATTTGTCCGAATGTATGAATTTAATGTATATCTTTTCTGGACTATCTTTCACTTAATGTATTCCTTGAATGGAGCTTTCATGAGTCTATGCCATATCAAGTTTATTTCATATCCTTGCTCCGTCACTTAATGATTTTTGATACACTCAATCACACCATTGATTTCATTGACAAATGCATCTCTCACAGATTTATCTTTTGTGAATTTTTAATGAGAAATGGATTTGATGTGATGCTCCTCTCATTATGAAGTTTTATTCATGGAATTTCTTTTATCCTTCATATGATGATTCTTTCACATGAATTCTTTCTTAATGAACGAAGAATTTTTTTTTTTGAGATAAACACTTGCAAGAATGAGGAGTTGATTTCACATGAATATCTTGATCCTTATAAAAATTGAAGAATAATTTAATAAAACTTTTTTATCATTTTTTATTTGATTCAAATCATTTCACAAAGTTGGTTCTTAATGGATTTCCTCCTTACTTTCCTTCTTCATGCCAAGTTTTGATAAAAAAAAAATGGGGGAGAAGTTAATGGAAGCTATCTCTTTAATATCTATAACTTTTAATATGAGAACTTTTGAATAATACCATGTCATGAATGCTTGAAATATGATTGGTATACAAATTGAAATAAATTTTTACCACACTTGCATTGTTGAATCGTTCTCCTTTTTGTTGATGACAAAGGAGGAGAAATAATACCAAAATATGGTAAATTGATGACAAATGTATGCAATGTATTTCATCATAGATACTTGAAATGTTTGCTTGATAAATTTCTTTCATAAGATATCTAGACCTTAACTTACTATTTTACAAATTGACATCTTGCCATAGAATGATGAATTGCTATCTTTGTCATCTTTCATATTTGAAATATCATACTTGAAAATGGATGTCATGCCTTGACATCATTTTGAGAATGTTAGATCATGATAGAAATCATGATATGTGTATTGATAAGTTTAAATGAACTTAACTTATCAATTTGTTTCTTGAATTCAAAGGCCTTGAATTCAAGAATGTCTTTTCTCAAGTATGGCATATAGATAGGAGGAGTTAAGGTTAACTCCGTCATCAATTGATTGTCATCATAAAAAAAGGAGAGATTGTTGAATCTCGGATTTTGATGATGAAGTCAATTGTAATTTGTTTAATCTAATCTATATGTTGAGAAAAGTATGCAGGATTGACTACGATAACAGTAAGACATAAAGCAGGTGTTGTGCTAGAGTCAAGATCGAGATCTTATTGGGAGTTTGAGAGTTCGTCGGAAGTCCGAACATTCATCAGAAGTTCTGCCGGAACCAACCGAGAAGTCTAGGAGCTTGCCAAAGAAGCTCGTCGGAACTTGCCAAGAAAATCGTCGTAAGGTCTAGGAGCTTGCTGGGAGTCCGTCGGAGTAATGTCAAGAGTTAGTCGAATATTCGTCGGAAGTACGTCGGAAGCTCATCGGAAGAGCAATTGACGCACCAGAACAAGAAGTGCAGTAAACATGTCTTAATTGTCGTAGTTAGAGCGTAAATTAAGTTAGGATTGGGAGGTAATCTCATTAACTTAATTAGGGGTCAATTGGACCCTTAACTGGGCTGAATTGGGCCGAATTGAGCACCCAATTCAGCCCCTGAATTCTTGGTTGATGGTGGCACCGCCTGGAAAGTAGTGCCCTAGGAAATTTGGGCGGTGGTATCTCCCAGACTGGGCGATGGTACTGCCGGCAGTTATTGTTGCTAGTGGTGGTACCGCCCCTGTCAGGTAGTAGTACCGTCAGAGCTCAGTCTCCGAGCTCTGTCAAGCGGTGGTACCGCCCAGACTGAGCGGTAGTACCACATAGTGTCAGGTGTTAGGCAGTGGTACCGTCCAGTAATGGCGGTGGTACCGCCAGGACCCCGAAAATCCAAGATTAGAAACTTTTCAGCTCTATTTTTGAAGCCATTGGGGCCTATAAAAACCCCACCTTTCTTACATGAAAGGGCATGAAAGCATTGAGAGACTCTTGAGTTGTTGGGGTGTAAAAGTGTTGTAATCAAGTGCTAGAGTACTCCTCCTCCCTTTCTAAGTTTTGAGATCATTCAAGAGAAGTGTGAGACTTGTAAAGGTTCTCTTCTAAACCCGTGAAAAAGAAAAAGCGCTGTAAAAGAGGTGGTTGGCCTTCACCTATTGAAGGAAGGCCTTTAGTGGACGCCGGAGACCTCGTCGGAGGAGGAATCCGAAAGTGGATATAGGTCACGTTGACCGAACCACTCTAAATCCTGGTTTGCTTTTCATTTGAGCAATTTACATTATTGCAAATCTCCTTAATCATCTCTTGCACTTTTACGAAAGTTTTCAAGTTCATAATCTCTTCAAAACAGATTGAATCGAAACCATTTTCGTCCGAATCAGTTTTAATCGAAACGAAAGTCTTTTGAATTCAAAAAGTTTTCCGCTGCACTAATCCCCCCTCTTAATGCCGCTCTTGATCCTAACAATATTTGTATGAAATAAATTACATAAATTGAAACACATAAAAAAAGGAATACATTATTCTTGAAAATCTTGAAAAAAGGAATCAATATATGTCATTTTGAATATCTTGAAAGTGATTTTGATAATTTGATAAGTTTGTTAGGATCGGGGGGGGAGGTGAATTAGTGCAGTGGAAAACTTTCGACGATTTAAAATGACGTTCGTACGATAAAAACACTTTCGATGAAAAACCGTTTCGGAAAGTTCTTCAACTTAAGATTAAGTGATTAAGTGAAGTACAATTGAAGAAAAGCAATGGAGGCAGTTTGCAGTTAAGATAGAGAGTAGAATGTAAATGCAAACTGAGATTTAGAGTGGTTCGGTCAATCTTGACCTACATCCACTTTTGGCTTCTTTCTCCGATGAGGTCACCAACGTCCACTAGAGGCCTTCAATAGGCGAAGGCCAATCACCCTTTTACAGCTTTACTCCTTTTGATGAGCTTAGGAGACAACCCTCATAGATTTTTACTCCTCTCTTGAATGATCAAAACTTAGATGAAAAGAGGAAGAACTTTTGGCCTTTTACAACACTTTTGAGCTCTCAAATTCTCAGAATAAGATCAAGATTTCGGTGCCCTTTCATGCAGGAAAGGATAGGGTTTATATAGGCCCCAACTGGTTCGAATTTGGAGCTAAAAAATGTCATCTCCCGGATTTCCGGGGTCCTGGCGGTACTACCGTCATAACTGGGCAGTACTACCGCCTGACATTGCTTGGAGACCGAGCTCAAGCGGTACCACCATCTGACAAGGGCGGTACCACCGCTCAGCTTTGCTCGGAGACCGAGCTCAGGCGGTACCATCGCTTGACAAGGGCGGTACTACCGCCTGGCATTCTTGGGAGACTGAGCTCCTAGGTGGTGCCACCGCCGGTCAGGAATTCTGGGTCCGAATAGGCTGATCCATTCGGCCCAATTTGGGTTTGTCAAGGGCCCAATTGCCCCCAGATTAAGTTAATGGGATCACCTCCCATTCCTAACTTAATCTACATGCTAACTACGATATTTAAGACATTAATACTGTAACTTGCTTCAGTGCATCAATCGCTTCTTCCGGCGAACATCCGACAAACCCTTGGCGATGCTTCGGTGGACTTCCGACAAACTCCTGGACTTGCGACGATCCACTTGGCGAGTTCTGACTTCCCGTAGAACCTCCGACGTCCGTCTGGACTTTCGTCAAACTCTCGAACCCCCACCGTGATCATGGTCTTGACTCCGGCGTAACTCCTGCTGCATGTTTTACTTCCATCGTAGTTAATACTGTACACTTATCTCAACATATGGATTAGATAATAAATGACAATTGACTTCATCATCAAAATCCGAGATTCAACAAAGTTGAGTTTGAATGAGTTTTATCTTTATCATGATGTTGAATTCTTGTAATTATAACTTGAGATTTTCTTTATATGAATCAAGATCCCCTACTCTTTATTTTGACTCTTACATTTTATTAAAGAGAATACTTATCCATTTTTTTTATCTTGATTTCTTGGTTTTTAATGACTTACGTTTTTCATTTGAATCAAGATCATTTATTATGATTCTTCCTTTTGCTATTCACTAAAAAGGAGATTTCTTTTAATCATAATCCTTCTCTTGATTTTTTGATATTTTTGAAATTCTCTATGACGTTTTTATTTAAGAGGAGATTTATACAAATTATAATCTTAATTTCTCAACTTGAGATTTATTATGACTCCTTTGTATTGATTATCAAATTGATCTCTTATGTTGTGAAGTTTTTCTTGATAATACAAAAGACTGATGATCTTTTGTATTGATCTTTCATGATCTTTGATGTCTTTCATGTGATGATCATTGATGTAAATTTTTGTACCTCCCCTCTTCTTCTTTCTTGTTTGCAATAACAAAGGGGGAGAAAATCTTGCTAGTTTGCACATCGCAAAAGGAAGAAAAAATTACTAGCTTGCACATTTCGAGGAAAGAAAACTTGCTAGCTTGCAATATCAAGAGAAGCAAAATTTTGCTAAGTTTCATATCTCGTAAACTTGTTAGCTTATCTGTTCTAAAGTGATGTAAATCTTGCTTAATTGCAAGCTTGAAAACTTGTTAGTTGCACTTCTTCATTTTATTGATGATAAAGGGGGAGAAGTTATGATGATGATCATGCATTGTATACTTTGAACATGTCATGAAATACTCATGATTTTAAGATGCATGCAATTATATGATTAATTGGTTCTTTCAATATTCATGATGCATGCAATGATAAAATAGTCATGATTTTCTGAATCCAAAGTTTCTATCAATATTACATATGACATATTGATAGGGGGAGTTTAGTTAAATTCCGTCATCAATTGTTTTCATAATAAAAAATAGGGAGATTATTGAATCTCGAATTTTGATGATGAAATCAATTGATGAGTTTGTGATCTAATCTAGCTTTGATCAAGGAGAGGCAAATTGATTAAAGCATGAGGAATCGAACATTGCGCTAGAGTTGAATATATCAGGAGATTGAACGTCGAGCCGAAGGATTAGTCAACGTGCCGGTAGAAGGAATTTATTCTGTGAGTTCGGGCATCGGGCTGAAGGATCAGACACTGCGCCAAGGAGATCAGAAGTTGTAGGAGTCAACATGCTGATTGGGCAATATATCGTAGGATCGGACGAAGCGCCTGAATAACCAATGACATGCTAGACAACATATGATTCATGCTTTGTAATAATTTGTCTAGATCGAGTTAGTTTACGTAAAATTGAGTCAATATTGAGATAAAATAATGCCAACTCAATTAGAGGCCCATTGGGCCTGAGTTGAGACTAGTTTTTGCTAAGTGAGGCCCACGCAGCAACCCTCACCAGGCCCAAGTGGTGGCACCACTTGGGACTCGACCTCCCTGGTTGTTTGGTTGGTGGTACTGTCCATACACAGTCTTCAAAACTGTGTGAGGTGATGGTACCGTCAAATTGGGCGGTGGTATTGCCTAGTGTTAGTGTCAGACTAACAAGCGGTGGTACCGTCAATTGTCAATCTGTCAGGCGGTGGTACCGTCAGTATCTCGAAAACCCTGGATGAGATCATTTTGGCTCTAAATTTGAATTCACTTGGGGCTTATAAAAACCCCACTCATCCCTGCTAAGTGAACACACAAAATGAGAACAAAAATAGGGGAAAATGCTATTGTAATCTTGTGAGAATTCCTCTCCTCTAGCTCTAAGTGTTGATTTCAGTTTAAGAGAGGGGTGAGTGAGTTATAAAGGTTATCTCCTTAACCTATGAAAATGAGAAAATAGTTATAAGAGGGTAGTTGGTCTTCGCCCATTGAAGGAAGATTGTTAGTGGATGCTGGTGGCCTCAACGAAGTAGGAATCGGGAATGGACGTTGGTCATGATGACCAAGCCACTATAAAATTAGTGTGCACTTTCTTGTTGCTCTTCATTACTGTTGTTTTCTGCCTTAATTACTTATCACTCTTATTCTAAGTCAAGCACACTTTCAATATCTTTTTTGATACATTTTTATCAAGTCGAAAGTTTCAAATCGACTTAATTTTTGTGCAAGTACTAATTCACCCCCTCTCTTAGTGTCGATTTCGGTCCTATCACGACAGAATCACTGTTTGACAATGAGGTATCATCAATCATCTAGCATTCTGTGAGCGGATCAATCAGTAAACTTATTCTCCAATGAGTACCTACACTATAGCCCCAGTGTCCCCACACGAGCAACTATGAGACCAATTTTCTCTATCATATGGATGTGTATACAATACACAAGTCTGTCCGATTATCTCGATATCTCTCTTGAGTAACCTATGACCAAGATTATTTAGAGTCTATGTTTAGAGGTGAATTGATCTCATTATCATGATCTCATCACGATTCGATTCTCATTTTACAGATCCTTGGACATCACAATATATTTATGCATCAAGCAATATAAAGTGAAAAAATACCATAATAATAAGCAAAAAACTGTTTGTCATTTCACACGTGTCATCACTCACATGATTATTTTATAAGGCACCTTTGACTAACAATCTTCGGATGAAACTCTTTCCACTGCTATATCTCCTCAAGCCACGATCTCCATAATAAGCTGGAACTTCCTTAAAACACTTATGATAGGACTTAGGTTCCCTCACTTGAGCAATCATCCCATAGTTGTCGCAATATGAGGGAATCGACTCCTCACTGCCTAGCACGATTCTTAGATCTATGATGAATTTTTTTTTATCCAAAATCCCTCCTTTGTTGCCTCTATCATAGCAATATACTCTGCCTTTGTGATCGAGTCAATAGTAGTATATTACTTGGAACTCTTCCAGCATACTGCTCCTTCATTCACGGTGAATACATACATTGAATTAGGCTTATTATCATCGACATCAGATTCGTAACTCGAGTCAATGTAGCCCTCAACCTTGAGGCTACTTCCTCCATATACTAATAAAAGATCCTTAGTGCTTTTCAAGTACTTGAGGATATACTTTACTGCTTTTTAGTGCTCCAAGCCTAGATTTGCTTGATACCTACTCGTGGCACTTAGAGCATGCACTATATTAGATCTAGTATATAGCATAACATACATGATAAACCCTATCGCTGAGGCAAAGGGTATCCTATCCATATCTATCCTTTCTTTAGTAGTTTTTGGGGACATACTCCTAGAAAGGTGTATCCTATGTCCCATATGTATGAAATTTCTCATGAAATTTTTCATGCTAAATCTTTTGATAATGATATCTATATACTTGGATTGGGACAAGCTAAGCATCCTCTTAGATCTATCTCTATAAATCTGAATCCCTAAGATATAGGATGCTTCCCATAAGTCATTTATGGTAAAATGTTTAGATAGCTAAGCCTTTAGTATAAAGAGCATTCCTATATTATTCCTAATTATTAGAATGTCATCTACATGCAACACCAAAATAGTGATAGCACTCTCACTTACCTTCCTTTACGCATAAGGCCCATCTTCGTTCTTAACAAAGTTATAAGATCTGATGGCCTCATCAAATCTTATGTTTCAATTTTGAGAAGCTTGCTTCAACTGATCGATGAACTTAAGAAATCTGCATACTTATATGAACTTTTTTTGCACATAAATCTGTCGGGCTGTATCATATACACCAACTCCTCGAGGTTGTCATTAAGAAAATATAATTTTCATGCCAATATGTCAAATTTCATAATATAGAAAATTTTTTAAATTATGAAGGGTATTTAAGAAATTTTGATAAAAAGGATAGACCTCGAAAATTTTAAAATTCAAAGGGGCAAAATTATCCTTTTCCCAAAAACCGTAACCCACTTTCCCTATGCTTGTTGCATTACGGTCGCCACCACCCCACCAGTGGTGGCCTTTGTGGGCGGGCATGCCCCTACTCACGAGTGGCGATCGCCCCTACGGGCAGCTCACCCACGGGTGGTGTTGCCCCTTGCGGGCGACCATCACCACTGTAGGAGCAGCCCTTGCAAACGGCTCACCCGCGAGGGAGCACCGCCCCTACATGTCACGGATTTAGTTGGAATTGTCTAAGTCATGAGGCACCATTGCGGTAAAATCAGTGACTTAGTTAGAGTTGCCTAAGTTATGAAGCACCCTTGCGCCAATTACTTGGACTTAGCTAGGATTACCTAAGTCATGAGGTGCCCTTGCAATATATACATTTGCAAAGGGTCAGCCTAGTTGTAACCTTATACAAGTCCCGAAAGACTTGTAAAATAGGAAGTTAATTAGATTGAAAACGAGCGATGAATAATTCCCGATGTCTCACGAAGAATGAAGCTTTACAAGCAATTTATTGAGCACCTTGAGTGCAAGAGAGAAAAAAGAGGAAGGAGAAAATAATAACTTTAGAAGGTAGAACGAATAGTTGCAAGTCCACAAACAACTGCTCACCGGGTATTGGGCACGAAGGCAAGTTCCCGTCAAGTTAACATGTGAATTTATGAAGATTGTTCAACACCCGACACTACCTTGAAGCCCCACACCCTTTGGTGCCACCCATGGGGTTCCAAGTTGCTGAGATGGCTAACGTTTTGCATGAGCTTGCGGTCTATAGAAAACAGTTTATGACACGTGAAAATAGAGCCATTTTGGGGTAGTTTGGCTCGACGTAGCGAGCAATCGCACTACAGCACTGTGAACTATTGTTGCTTACATTTTTCAAGTAAAAACATACAAAAACAAGGCAGAACATACTATCATGTATCTGTAAAAGCATGCAAAAGTGATGAATGGTTTATTGAACAAAGTTGTTTTGGGTGCTCAATGATCGTTCGTGACATTCTCCCCTACTAAAACTATTGACGCCCTCGTCGACACTTGTTGGTAGTTTTTTGATGACTACTTATTCATGTTATAGGGCATCTTCGGGCTCCCAACTAGCTTCAGTTTGGGGAAGCTTTCGCCACTATACCAAGTACTCGGTCTGCTATGCTTCATTGGGTAGCTTTATCTTGCGATCCGCTAAAATGGTTTTAGCTCACTTCTCGTAGGAGACTCTGGTGAGGGGTAGCCAAGTTGGAGCACTCTGGGAAGCATCTTGCGGATCTGAGTGATAGACTTTTAAGTTGCTGGTGTGAAAAACATTATGAATTTTGAGCCATGCTAGCAGTTGCAACTTGTAAGAGACGTCGTCCACTCTTAATTAGGAAGACCCCTTTTGCGCACTAATCCTTTATGTACTTTATGCCTGAAGAATTGGAGTGATGTTGGTTAGAGCTTCACCAATACCAAATCACCGACTTTGAACTCCTGCGGTCGCCTTTTCAAGTTTACCAGCTTCTTTATCTTTTTTGTCACCTTCTCCAAGTATGCTCGTGCAATATCTATATTTTGGTGCCATTCTTTTGCAAAGTGATATGCTGACGAACTACTCCTAGTATACCCGATAGCCAAGGTATGAGGAGTCGACGGTTGTTATCCTGTAATGATCTTGAAGGGACTCTTGTTGGATGCAAAGCTCTGTTGTAAGTTGTAGGAGAATTGGGCTATGTCCAACAGCTTCACCCAATCTCATTGTTTGGCACTTGTGTAGTGCCGAAGATATTGCTCAAGGAGCGAGTTTTATCCTTTTAGTTTGGCCATCTGTATGGGGGTGGAGGCTTATTAAGAAGTATAACTTAGACCCCAATAATTTAAATAGCTCGGTCCAGAATCATCCCAAGAATCGAGCATCTCGATCACTGATGATTTTGTGTGGGACTTCCCAATACTTTATTGTTGAATATCAAATTTTGATGATGAAATCAATTGATGAATTAATGATCTAATCTATATATTTAGATAAGTGATGCAGGACTAACTACGATCATGAAAAAAGTAAAATAATTAAAGAAGAATCAAATGTTGGGTCGGAGTCAATGATCGGGCATTAGGCCGAACGAATCGAGGGATACACCGAAGGATCAGACGATGTAGTGAAAGCTCACCAGAAGTTTGCTGGGAGTTCACCAAAAGCTCGCCAGGACTTCACCGAAAGTTCGTCGGAAGTTCACTAAGAGTTTGGTTGAACAATTGATGTGCCGAATAACTTAAATTGCTTGCATTATAATTATTTTAGCCTTAACTATTGTAATTAAGATTTTAATTTGAGTTAATTTTGAGAAAAATCCTACTAACTTAATTAGGGGTCAATTGGGCCCAAAACAAGGTTGAATTGGGCCGGTTGGATGACCCATTCAGCCACTTGGAGCCATGTTAGGCGGTAGCACTGCTTAGACTAGGCAGTGGAACCGCTTGAGGCTCGACCTCCTAGGTGGTTTGGGCGGTGGTACCGTTGATAATTAATATTGCCAAGCAGTGGTACTATCCTATCAAGCGGTGGTACCACCAAAGCCCAATCTCCGATGCTCTATCAAGCGGTGGTATTGCCCAATAATGATAGTGGTACTGCTAGTACCTTAGAAACTAGGGATGTGATACTTTTTGGCTCCATTTTTGAAGTTATTGGGGTCTATAAATACCCCACTCTTTCATACATAGCATGAAAAGTGTGAACAAAAGTCTTGAAAAAGTGCTAACTGTCATCCTCCTTCAGATTTGTGATCATTCTAAGAGAGGTGTGAGGCTTGTAAAGGTTATCTCCTAAACTTATGAAAATGAGAAAGAGTTGTAAGAGGATAGTTAGTCTTCGCCCATTAAAGAAAGACCATTAGTGATCACCGGTGGCCTCGACAGAAGAGGAATCAAAAGTGGACGCAGGTCACAACAACCGAACCACTATAAATTCGGTTTGCACTTTCTTTTTGTGGTTCATTGCTATTACATTCCGAGTTAATTGCTTAGTCCACTTACTCTAAGTCAAGCACATTTTTATTATTATTTTCGTCGAATGAAGATTTTTCAAAATTGACATTTTTATCAAAAGCACTAATTCACCCCCCCCTCTTAGTGCCGATTTCGGTTCTAACAGTTGGTATCAGAGCCAAGGTTTTTCTCATTTGGTTTAACACCCAAGAGAAATGACTTTTATTGGCAATCAAGAGGGTCTTTCTATCACTCGTCCTCCTATGTTCAATGGGATGTACTACACGTATTGGAAAACTAGAATGAGAATTTTCTTGCTTTATATGGATTTCAATTTATGAAAATTGTTAAAAGCGGTTTTGAAAAGTCTTACAGACTAATGAACGAATGAAATGATTGTTGAATCTTGAATTTTGATGATGAAACCAATTGATAGTATTTATGATTTAATCTGCGTTTTGAGTGACGTAGGAAGCTTCGATCAGGGAGAGACAATTAAAGCAGGAAGAATCATGTTGGGCTAGAGAAAAACACGTTAGAAGATTAGACGTCGCGCTGGAGGATCGGTCGATGTATCGACAGAAGGCTTCGGGCCAAGAAGAGCGGATATTGTGCCAAGGATATCGGAGTTGTGGAGGTCAATTGACCGATTGGGCAATAGGCCGCAAGAGAGGATGATGCGCCGAAGAATTAGACGAAGCATCAATGGACCAATGACATGCCGGACAACATGATTCATGCTTAGTAATAATTGTCTAGATCGAAGTATGTTTTATGTGTGTAGGGTTAACTACGATAGCAAGGCATAAAGCAAAATGAAGTCCCGGAGTCATGAACGAGATTTCGTTGGGAGTTCGAGAGTTCGTTGGAAGTTCGAACATTTGTCGGAAGTTCTATCGGAACCAATCGAGAAGTCCTAGAGCTTGTCAAAGAAGCTCGTCGGAACTCGCCAAGAAGATCGTCATGAAGTCCAAGAGCTTACCGGGAGTCCGCTGGAACATTGCCGAGAGATCGTTGGAAGTTCGTTGGAAGTTCGCTGAAAGCTTGTCGGAAGAAACCTTGACTCATCAGACTTATTTAGCTTAGTGTATAACTTAAATTTTGTAGTTAGCATATAATTAGGATTAGAATTGGGTCAACCCAATTAGAGGACAGTTGGGCCCAAGTTTGGACTGTGTTGGGCTATGAGAAAAGCCCAAACAATGACCAAACAGGTGAAACCATCGTGGCACAGTCTTTGAGAATGTGTCAGGTTTTGATATCGCTAGTTTGGGCGGTGGTACTACCCAAACTCAATCTCCAAGACAGTCAAGCGGTGGTACCGCCCAATGCAAGCGGTGGTACCGACCGTACCTTAAAATTTCGAGGATTTAAATTTTGGCTCTATTTTTGAAGCCATTTAGGGTCTATAAATACCCTAACTATTCCTGCATAGAGAAGCAAAAAAAGTAAACAAAAACTCTGTGTTTCTAGTGTTAAAAACCCTTGTAAAGTATATAGAGTCCATCTTCTTAAAGTTTAGAGACCATTCTAAGGGAGAGTGTGAGGGAAGCTTTGTAAAAAGGGGGTATAAAGGTTCTCTCCTGAGCCTACAAAAGGAGAATAGAGTTGTAAGAAGGAGGTTGATCTTTTCCTATTAAAGGAAGATCGTTAGTGGATGCCGATGGCCTCGACGAAAGAGGAATCGGTGGAGTGGATATAGGTCACGACGACTGAACCACTATAAAAATCTGATTTACGTTTCTTTTGAGTAATTTAATTTAACTACAAACTACTTTACTTGCTTATTACTTTCAATACGTTTACGAAAACGTTTTCAAGTTAAGCATATTTCCGGGATCGATTTTCAATATACGGAAGAATTTTTCGAAACCGAAATGATTTTATCGCTACACTAATTCACCCCCCCCTCTTAGTGCCGACTCGTTCCTAATAGTTGGCATTAGAGCAACATTTGTTTCTCATTTGGTTTAACACCCCAAAAGAAATGATTCTTTTAGACTTTCAAGAAGGTCACTCTCTCATTCGTCCTCCCATGTTCAATGGGACGGACTACATATATTGGAAAACTCGAATGAGAGTTTTCTTGCTTTCGTTGAATCTCAATTTATGGAATATAGTCGAATTTGGTTTTCAAAAGTCTTCTCTTCTGATGAACTATTGGAATGAGTTGGAGAAGAAGACTTTCTCTTTAAATGCAATGGCTATGAATGCTTTATTTTGCGCCTTAGAAAAAAATGAATTCATTCGGGTTTATACTTGCGAAACAACTTTCGATATTTGTCACACTCTTGAAATCACACACGAAGGCACTAGTAGAGTTAAAGATTCGAAGATTAATATTTTGATGCATGATTTTGAGTTGTTTCGAATGGAACCAAGCTAGACTATTGGAAATATGTACACCTATTTTATGGATGTCGTCAATAGTTTAAAAGCTCTTGGTAAAAGTTTTTCGAACCTTGAACTTGTGAACAAAATTTTATGATCTCTTTCTAAAACTTGGGATCTTAAAGTAACGGCCATTGAAGAGACAAAAGCTTTGAATACTTGTTCGATCGAAGAACTTATCGGGTATTTGATGACCTATGAAATGACTAATGTGGCACATGACGAACTTGAGAATAACCTTGCAAAGAACAGGAAGGATTTTGCACTTAGAACAAAAGAAGACCACTCGAGCGAAAGCTCAAGTGATGGTGAACTTGAATCTCTCACAATAAAGATTAAAAAATTTTAAAACAAGAGCAAAAAATTAAAAGCACACTTAAAAAGAACGCAACAACTTACTATGAATGCAAGAAGAAGAAAGTACTTTGGGACGAAATGAGTACCTCCGAAAAAGAGGAGCAAACCGATGAAGACGAAACGATAAACTTTGCTTTGGTGACTCTCGACAATGAGGTAAAATACTCAAATGAAATCCCCTTAGTTTATTTTGAAATTACTTGATGCATTTCATATGTTGTTTTAAATTAGTATATAAATATAAAATATAAATAAATAAATAAAAGGGGATCATGCTTTTCTTTTTCTAGCTAATTTTGAAAATGATAATGACAATTGTATGTTTTATGAAAATATAACAAAATGTTAGATACAAATCTAATGCTTGTACACCTAATAAGAATAATCGTATGTATGCTTTTAAGAAGCAATAATATGTAATCATGTTAATTTTCGTATTACTTTTCGATTTTGATTGAAGATGCCTTATGTTCAATGAAACTATGCTTGATGTTTTAATAAAATAATGTAATGATGATTTGAGATCATGCTTAATAAGTTTGTCTTTTAAAATTATGCATGATGATGGATTATCGATCTTTGCCGTAATGGAAGTTCTTTTTCGTTTTAAACAATGATGCATATTTTTGTTTGGCATAAAAAGACAAAGGCATGCTCGTAAGAAATCAAATCACTTATATTAAAACAAAAAGGGAGAATGTATGTTTTCTTGAAAATACCTCTAAAGCTTTTCGATTTTTCAACATGTGATTCTTACTGATGAATCTATCTTAAGTAATCTCTTGAAAATGATCTTGATTTGATAATTTAAATTTAAATAAGCTTTATCTTAATTTTTTAAGATTTAAAACTTGAGATTTCTTATGCATGTATCAAGATATTATATCATTTGATCTCCTATGTTTCTTTTATCCATTTATAAAAGAAGAGATTTGTTGAAATAAGTCATGTCTTGTGGCATTCATGAAAAATTGAGGCATTATGCATGAATCAAGTTCTCATATTAATCTATTTACTGTGCTTTCATTGAATTTTTTGAAAAGTAATTTTGATTATTTGAATTTAGATGAAAAATTTTCAACTGAATCATGAACTTTCTTTTTGATTTCTCTATTTGAGCTATCTTTTATGAGAATAAAAAATTTTCTATCTTCGATTATTTATTCTTATCATTTACTAAAGAAGAGACTTATGCAAACAAACTATGACATTGATAATGGTTTGTAATGGTTTGAAATTATGCATGTTATATGTTGAAGATTTGTAACCATGTTTTGGTATCATGCATACCCAAGAAATATTAGATTTGACAAATTAAATTAGTTGAAAATGAATGATGAATTTTCTCTTGATTATAACTTGTGAAATTCTTTTTGTGAATCATCATCTTGATTTCTCGATATTTGATACCATTATGATGTGAAATATTTTTAATTTGGAATGATGCATGCAATACTAATGATTTTATTATGATGATGTATATGTTACGATCGAAGCGGCACTAAGAGGGGCGAGTGAATTAGTGCAGCGGATTAAAACTTGTAAGTTTGAAAATAATTCCATAAAATACAAGGAGCTTTCGTTTTGAGAGTAGCTTGAGTAAAGTGAAAAATGAAAACTTGCTGCTATGTAGATAACGATTGTAGAAAGATAAGTACTCACACATTCAATGAACATGTCAATTTAAATTGATTCGATCAAATGACCTATATCCACTTGTGAAGCCTTTTTCAATGAGGCTCCCAACTTCCAATAGCAAATCTCTTTGAAGGGGAAGAACAAATACCCCTCTTACAACCTTGTACAAGTGGTACACACTCTTACAAATTTTTTAAGAGAAAGAAGGAGTTGAACACTCAAGCAATTGAAAACAAGACTTGCTAAAGACTTTTCTAAGACTTTTATCTCAATCTATTGCTTTCACTAAAGTTGTATTCTCTGTTGAGAATTGAGGGGTATTTATAGGCCCCAAGAGGATTCAAATTTGGGCTCCAAATTTTAAATTCCCTTGGGTTTTCGAGGTTAGCGGTGCCACCGCCTGTCGGTGGTGGTGCCACTGCTTGTCGATGGTGGTGCCACTGCCTGTCGGTGGTGGTGATATCGCCCTATAATTTCAACATTGACAGAGTTTTGGCGGTGCCACCGCCAGAACTCTCGAGTTCTAGGCGGTGCCATCGCCCGAACTCTCCGGTGCTGGGCGGTGCCACCGCCCAGTCCGACGGTACCACTGCTCAACCCTTCGGGCTTTGAGCGATGTCACCGCCCAGTCCGGCGGTTCCACCGCCTGACCCTTATGGGTCACTGGTTGGGCTTCAAGTTTGGCCCAAACCAAGTCACATTCGGGCCCAATTGGCCCCTAACTAGGATATAGGATTATCCCTTAATCCTAACCCAAATTATATGCATACTATGCAACTAAAAACGACAAACATCGAGTCTTGTTCCAGCGAGCATTCCGGGGATCTTTCGGCGGACTTCCGATGCACCTTTGGATTTCTTCCGGTGGACTCCCAGTAGGCTCCCGATCTTATGGCAAGTTCAGTGAGCAGCCGAGCCTTCTTGGTGATCTCCGCGAACCTCCGACAATCTCTTCGGCGGACTTCCGAAAACTCCGACACGTCCCCGATTTCTTCTCGGTTGGCTCCGGCAGCACCTCCGACAAATCTTTGGACTCTCAAACACCCATCAAACTTGACTCTGGTTTCCTTGCTTTATGTTTTTAGGCTATTGTAGTTAATCCTGCACACTAAACTCAATAATATGGATTAGATCAATTAACCCATCAATTGATTTCATCATCAAAATCTGAGATTCAACAATCTCTCCCTTTTTTATGATGACAATCAATCGATGACGGAGTTTAAATATAACTCCCCCTATCTATGTGCCATATTATGAGAAGATAAAAACACTTGAATTCAGTCTCTTGAATTCAAGCCCAAACCGATAAGTTCTATTCGTTCATCTTATCGTTATTCTCTTTAAGCATGAGTAAATACGAAACTTTGTATTTCTCATCATTTCAAGTTATGAAAATCATTTTCAAGTCGAAAGATAAAAGATAATTATCCCTTCGACTAGAGATAAAAATTTTCAACATGAATTAAATGTGAGGCATGATTTCATATGATTAACCAATCTAAGATCTTGCGATATTCTCAAAGATTTTTGCAAAGCATATAAGACATTTGCATTACACAAACTTTTGTAATTCATATAAGTCATGCTATTGATGCGTATTAAGTCATGCTATCAAAGATCTTACGATATTCTCAAAGATTTTTGCAAGGCATATTACACAAGCTTTTGCAATTCATATAAGTCATGCTATCGATGCATATTAAGTCATGCTTTCGAAATGGTACCAGTCATCACAAGTCATGTTTTGCTCATTCTTCTCCCCCTTTATCATCAACAAAAAGGAGAAAGACTTGTTTTGTGATCATAAAACCATTGGAAAAGGAATTCAGCATTAAGACGATCATACAAAATTCAGCATTCATCCGGAAAAAAAAAAATCAGCATTCATCCAGAATTTAAAAATTCATCTTTTATTCAAAATACATCACAAAAAAAGTTCAGCTTTCATTGAAAGGAAAGAAGATGACAAAATTCTAACTTGGCATTAAGAGTAATTAAATAAGGATCGCATGTCAAAGTAACAGAATAAGAAGGTATATCGACTAATCCTTAGGAGGAAATCCATAGTTCTTATACATGACATCTATTTTTTGATTCATTTGTCGCAGTTCTTTCAAAATTTCAATTTGCTGAATTTGAATTTGCTCTTGCTGTGATTTGAGTTGGTCTTGCTGTGATTTAATATGATGCAATTCTGCTATAATGAATTCTTCAGAAGATGAAGCAGGAGCTGAAGGTGCTGCTCCAAAGGGACTTAGAGGAGGAGATTCATTTCCCCTAAAGATTGGTGTTTCGGGGTGTTCTACTGGTAGGGAAATTGGATCAGACCTTCTAGGTTGTCTAACTCATATACCATTGCTAAGTGTTCATCTAAGTCTTTTCAGTAGGTTTCTATTAATGGTGTTATATCGATCACTTTGAATTATTTCTTCATCGGGTGAGACACAAATGTCATGGGCAAGTATAAATCGAGTGATTAACCCCCCATATGGTAACATAGTGTCTTTAGCTATAATATCCTGCATGTGTTGTCAGATTGTGTATCTAAAATAGTTATGTTGACTGGTCATAATCCAATACATGATGCTTATCTCTATTTGACTCATTTCATCAAGATGAAATTGCTTAGGGAGTAGAATGCTTGTTATGATGTGATGAAGAATTTTAGAGTTAAAGGGCAGTAAGTGCTCGCAACTTTTGGGTATCATGCCTGGGTTTGGATTTGCAAAAATAGTTTCTAAGGCTTCAGAGTAAGTTGCTCCGATTACATTGACATCCCATTTTCCTCTAAAATAACAACCCCTATCTTTTTCGGTAATTCCTATTAGTTCACAAATAGTGCTATCAAAGATTTTAATTGGTGTTCCTAAAAGATAGGTACTTAAGCTATCATTTTTCACACATAGGTTTGCATAAAATAACCTCACTAACATAGGATAAATTGGTTCATTGATTTATAGGAGAGGTAAGGCATCTAAATGTGCAAACCACCTAATGGGTTCTAGGTTTCCTAGTTCATTTAGATCAACGTGTTTACCCTTATGTATAGTTCTTGTTTCGAAATTTGGAAACCTAAGTGCTACTTCTTTGGATTTAAAAAGATTTTGGTCATATGAATCTCTTTCAACCCTTTTCCCTTTTGTTCTTATTGATCTCCGAGGAGCCATTATCTAGACATGGTGATGGATCAAGTATATGAAACTATGAAGAGTGGGCAAAATAATGAGGAGAGGAGGGAAAGATTTCAGATTTTACCTTATGGAGAATTTCTTGAAAGATGGAGAGCTTGAGCCAACAAGAATCCTTCTCCTAGGCTTCTAAAGGTTACCTTATTGTTAGAATGAGGGTTAGAGAAGTTTTGGAGTTATGGGAGAGCTTGAACTGGTTTCTCACGGGTTGGGGGCGGTTCCACCGCTGGCCCTAACCCCTCTTTTATAAAGGGGATCTCGGGCGATGCCACTGCCAATCCGAGCGGTGCCACTACCTAGCGCTCGAGGGCTCAGGCGGTGCTACCGCCGGTTCTGACGGTGCCACCGCTGGCATGCCATGGAAGAGAGAAAAAAATTTTCTTTCCTCCCCATTTTGTTTTTCAGTGGTGTTTGGCTCAAGATAAGATAGGATCTTGGTTGTATTTTAATATGTCATTTGGAATCGAAAGAGAATGAGGAAATCAAATCCACGAAAGAACGGAAAGAGCAAAAAAAAAAACTTTTTGGAAAATACATTCAAACAAGCTTATTCTCAGGGACAATTTAACATGCCTAGTTCCCTTCTAATGAATTCAAATTGGTCTTCATTTAATGCTTTTGTAAAGATGTCTGCTAATGATGCTTTATGTCAATAAACTCTAGAACGACATTATTGTTAAAGACATGATCGCGTATGAAATGATGTCTAACGTCGATATACTTAGTTCTAGAGTGTTGAATTAGATTTTTGGTAAGACATATGTCACTTGTATTATCACATTTTATGAAAATATTTTTCAAGTGAATTTCATAGTCTTCTAATGTATTCTTCATCCAAACAACTTGGGCACAACATGCACTTGCAGCAATGTATTCGGCTTCCGTCGTAGATAGTGCAACTGAGTTTTGTTTCTTAGAAGTCCAAGAAACAAGTGCATGTCCTAAAAATTGGCATGTTCCAAATGTACTTTTTCTATCTATCCTGCATCCGCCATAATCGACATCTGCATAAGCTATTAAATCGAATTTATCGGATTTCGGATACCATAATCCTAAATTAGGAGTTCCTTTTAGATATCTAAATATTCTTTTAACACTTTTAAGATGAGATAATTTAGGATTAGATTGAAATCTAGCACAAAGTCCTACACTAAACATAATATTCGGTCTAGTTGTAGTGAGATAAAGTAGACTACCTATCATTCCCCTATACGTTTTCTGATCGAAATTCTCACCATTTTCATCCATATCTAACTTCGTCGAATTACTCATAGGAGTGTTTATTGCTTTTGAACTATCCATTTTAAATCGTTTTAACAATTCTAATGTATATTTAGATTGATTAAGAAATATACTATCACTAAGTTGTTTAATTTGCAATCCTAAAAAGAAGGTTAATTCACCCATTAGACTCATTTCAAATTCATAACTCATACACTTGGTAAATGATTCACATAGTGATTCATCCAAAGAACCAAAAATAATATAATCAACATAAATTTGCATAATAAAAAAATTATTTTCAAAGTGTTTGATAAACAATGTAGTATCAACATTACCTTTGGTAAAATTATTTAAAATAAGAAAGGAACTAAGCCTTTCATACTAAGCCCTAGGAGCTTGTTTCAAGCCATAGAGAGCCTTAGTCAATTTGAATACATGATTAGGAAGAAGAGAATTTTTAAATCCGGGAGGTTGTTTGGCATATACTTCTTCGGAAATAAAACAATTCAAGAAGGGACTTTTGACATCCATTTGAAATAGTTTAAAATCATTACTACTAGCATAGGCAAGGAGCATCCTAATGCTTCTAATCTTGCCATAGGAGTGAAGGTTTCTTCGTAGTCGATACCTTCTTCTTGGTTGAAACCTTTTGCCACTAATCTAGCCTTATTTCTAACCACGATACCGCATTTGTCTTGCTTGTTCCTAAAAACCCATTCAGTACCAATGACTAAATGGTCACTAGGTCTAGAAACAAGCTTCTATACCTCATTCGTCTTAAATTGGTTCAATTCCTCTTGCATTGTAATGATCCAAGAATCATCTTTCAAGGCTTCGTCAATGCATTTAGGTTCGATTTGAGAAAGGAAGGCGGCGTTAGCACAAAAATTCTTGAAGGAAGAACGAGTCTGAACCCCTTTTGATGTATCTCCTATAATTAACTCCTTTGGATGAGCATCTACATACTTCCATTCCTTAGGTAAGGAAATTTCGGAAGAAGATGCATCCAAGTTGCTATTTTGAGGAGGGGGTTCATTTAAATTCAGATTATCAAAACCAAAATCATCATCAAAATCATTTTTCTTTAACTCGAAAATTTCATTGAAAACTACATGAATAGACTCTTCTATAACTAAGGTTCTTTTGCTAAAAACACGAAAAACCTTAGAAATGGAAGAGTAACCAAGAAAGATACCTTCATCGGATTTAGCATCAAATTTTCCTAAGGCATCCTTTTCATTCAAAATAAAGCATTTGCAACCGAAAACTTTAAAATAAGAAACATTTGGTTTTTTGTTATTCCATAATTCATAGGGAGTTTTTGATAGAGACGGTCTTATTAGAACCCTATCCATGATGTAGCAAGCCGTATTCACGGCTTCGGCCCAAAAATACTTGGGTAGACTATGTTCATTCAACATAGTTCTTGTCATTTCTTGTAAGTTTCTATTTTTTCTTTCAACTACTCTATTTTGTTAATGATTTCTTGGAGTGGAGAAGTTGTGGTTATATCCATTAACTTCACAAAAACTTTGGAAGTCGCAGTTTTGAAATTCACCACCGTGATCACTCCGAATTGATGAAATCATGAAGCCTTTTCATTTTGAGTGAGTTTACAAAATTTAGAGAAACATTTGAAACAATCACTTTTGTGAGCCAAAAAATAGGTCCAAGTATATCTAGTATAGTTATCTACAATTACAAAGGCATATTTGCTTCCTCCTAAACTTGTCATGTCAATTGGTCCAAATAAGTCCAAATGGATCAATTGTAATGGTCTAGTGGTGCTAATTTGATTTTTTGGTTTGAAACTAGTTTTTATTTGTTTACCTAGTTGACACGTATCACATACTTTATCCTTAACAAACTTCATATTGGGAATCCCTCGTACTAATTCTCTAGATGAGATCTTAGATATTAGTTTCATACTTGCATGGCCTAATCTCCTATGCCAGAGCCAAGCATCATCATTCAAAGCGGAGAAGCACATTTCATTACTTAGTTTATCAAGATTGATGGTGTAGACATTATTTTGTTTTAAAGCAATCATTGACAAGTTATTATTTGGTTTTTCAATGATGCACGCATTAGATTCAAATCTAACGATGTAACCTTTATCGCATAATTGACTAATGCTTAAGAGATTATGTTTTAATCCATCAACTAGTAATACATCATCAATTGAAAAACATGATTTGTTACCTATGGTTCCCTTGCCAATGATTTTGCCTTTGTTGTTGTCTCCGAAGGTGACATACCCATCTTCTTTGCTATTAAGCATAGAGAAATGAGATGGATCTCCAGTCATGTGTCTTGAGCATTCACTATCAAGATACCATCTCTTCCTCCTAACTTGTGGGTTTGTCTACAAAAGAGGATGGTTTTTAGGTACCAATTTGATTTTGGGTGCCTCAAAAATTGATCTACCAATTTTGTTATTCATCATTGAAGTATTTATAGTTCCGTTAGGAACCCATATCAACTTATGTGGACTAATCTTCCTAAATGGACATTTGTAAGAAACATGTCCAGATTTACAACAAAAGTTGCATTTCAAACAAGGTGAAACGTGTAATGTGGGTTCTTTAATGAAGGTGGTAGGATTTTGGTGAGATCCTCTCACAAAACCAATTCCACTTCTATTTACGACGTGACCCTTGTTTGCAAGGATCATGTCCAATCCCTTGCTACCGACCTTAAACTTGTTTAAGGTCTCTTTAAGTAGCAAATTTTCACTTTTGATTGCTTCTAAGTGTTCGCACTTAGAGCATGGAGGAGTTTGAAGACTATCAAGCTTATTTTATAGTAAGACATGTTCTTTCTTTAAAAGATTGAACTTCTTACTAATAGTTCTACACTCATCAAATAATTCATGAAAAGCGATAGAAAGTTCATCAAAAGATAAATCTTCATTAATTAAATCATATACCTCTTCTCTTAAAGTTATTAGCGCAAAGTTTGCCTCCTCTTTGTTGCTAGCTTCTTCGCTTTTTGAAGCACTTGAATCATCCCAAGTTGCTTTTAAAGCTTTCTTCTTCTTCGGTTGCTTCTTCTTGGCTTGGGGGCATTCATTTTTGAAGTGCCCTGGCTTCTTGCATTCATAGCATATCACTTGGTCCTTTTTAGGTTCGTTTATTTTTGGTGTTATTTTTAAATTTGTTCTTTCTTATAAATTTTTTAAACTTTTGAGTTAAAAAGTACAATGTCATTGTCACTGTCCTTATCACTTGATATTCCTTTCAAATGGTCTTCTTATGATGTGAGTGCCATATCCTTCCTGTTCTTTGGAAGGGGGTTCTCGAGCTCTTCATGAGCATGACATGTCATTTCGTAGGTCATTAGAGGCCCAATAAGTTCTTCAAGAAGAAATATTTTAAGGTTCTTGGCCTCTTGAATGACCGTAACTTTTGGATCCCAAATTTTAGGAAAGGATCTTAAGATTTTAGTTACAAGTTTAAAGTTAGAAAAATCTTTATCAAGAGCTTTGAGTCCATTGATGACATCCGTGAAACGGGTGTACATATCTCTGATGACTCACTTGGTTTCATTCGAAAAAGTTCGTTAGAGTGCATAAGAATATTGATTTTGGATTCTTTCACTCGGCTAGTGCCTTCATGAGTGACCTTAAGAGTCCTCCAAATATCAAAAGCCGAATCACAAATTGAAACGTGATTGAATTCATTTTTGTCTAATGCACAAAACAGGGCATTCATGGCCTTTGCGTTTAAAGCAAAAAACCTTCTTCTCCAATTCATCTCATTCGCTCATCGGAAGAGAAGATTTTTGAAATCAATTTTCGACAATAGACCAAAACTCGAAATCCATGGAAATGAGGAAGATCCTTATACGAGTTTTTCAATACGTGTAATCCGACCCATTAAACATAGGTGGACGTGTAATAGAATGACCCTCATGCATGCCGAAGTAAGCCATCTCTCTTGGGTATTAAACCAAATATGAGAGTAAGCCTAGCTCTGATACCAATTGTTAAGATCGGAACGGCACTAAGAGGGAGGGAGGGGGTGAATTAGTGTAGCGGATTAAAACTTATAAGTTTGAAAATGATTCCGTAAAATGCAAGGAGATTTCGTTTTGATAGTAGCTTGAGTAAAGTGAAAAACGAAAACTTGCTGCTGTGTAGATAACGATTGCAGAAAGGTAAGTACTCACACATTCAATGAACACGCCAATTTAAAGTGGTTCGGTCAAATGACCTACATCCACTTGCGAAGCCTTCTTCAATGAGGCTCCCAACATCCACTAGCAAATCTCTTTGAAGGGGAAGAACAAATACCCCTCTTACAACCTTTTACAAGTGGTTCACACTCTTACAAATTTTTTAAGAAAAAGGAGGTAAACACTCAAGCAATTAAAAACAAGACTTGCTAAAGACTTTTCTAAGACTTTTATCTCAATCTATTGCTGTCACTAAAGTTGTATTCTCTACTGAGAATTGAGAGGTATTTATAGGCCCCAAGAGGATTCAAATATGGGCTCTAAATTTTGAATTCTCTTGGGTTTTCGAGGTTGGCGGTGCCACCGCCTGTCACTGTCATATTTACCGGTGACTAGCGGTGCCACCGCCTGTCGGTGGCGGTGATACCTGTAATATCCCTCACTTTTGAAAATTATTAATAAAGATTTATTTATAAATCAGAGGACCTATATATAAATATAAAAATTTCAAGGACTAAATTGTTAAGTTACAAAAAAAAATGAGAAAATCGAAAATTTCAGTTTTATCCCACCGCCTCCCACGCTCTCGATTTCTCAAGAAACAGGAGAGGAGCGGTGGGGCGTGGGGAGAAGAAGAAGAGAAGTAGAGGGAGAAGAGAAGAAAAGAAGAAGAAGAGGGAAAAGAAGAGAGGAAGAAGAGGGAGAAGAGAAGAAAAGAAGAAGAAGAAGAAGAAGAAGAAGAAGAAGAGAGGGAAGAGGGAGAGGAAAGAGAGATAGGTGCAGCAGCTAGGGCTGCAACACCTCTGTTTCGTGTAAGAAGAAACAGAGGAGTTCATGTGTGGGGCGTCAGGGAGAAGAAGAAGAAGAAGAAGAAGAAGAAGAATAAGAAGAAGAAGAAAATAGGAGGTGGCTGCGGCAAGGGCTGCAGCGAGGAGCTGTGGGGCGTTCGGGAGGAGAAAGGAAGAATAGGAGAAGAAGAAAAGAAGAAGAAGAGGGAAAAAAAGAGAGGAGGAAGAAGAGGGAGAAGAGAAGAATAGAAGAAGAAGAAGAAAAAGAGAGGGAAGTGGGAGAGGAGCGAGAGGTGGCGGCAGCTAGGGCTGCAGCACCTCTGTTTCCTGCAGGCGGAAACAGAGGAGAAGAAGAAGAGGTGCGTTGGGTCGTTGGGGAGGAGAAGAAGAAGAAGAGGAAAAAGAAGAAGAGAAAAAGGAAAAGAAAAGAAGGATGGCTACGACATGGGCTGTAGTGAGAAGGTGTGGGGTGTCGGGTAGGAGAAGGGAAGAAGAGGAGAAGAAGAAGGAGAAGAAGGAGAAGAAGAAGAAGAGGAATAGAAGAAATAGAAGCGGGTGAAGTGGCGGCACCTCTATTCTTTGCAGGAGGAAATAGAGGAGACGAGGTGCTGTGCGTCGGGGAGAAGAAGGGGAGGAAGGAGAAGAAGAAGAAAGGAAGGAGAAGGAAGAGGAGAAGGGAAAGAAGTAGCAGTGGTTACGGCTGTGGCAGCTGCAGCTGTGGCAGGGAAAGAGGGAGAGGAAGGAAGAAGGGAAGGAGAGGAAGAAGAGAAGGGGAAGAAGGGGCTGCGGCTGCGGCGATGGCAGCTGCAGTTGGAAGAGAAGAAGGAGAGGAACATGAGCAGGGGAGGAAGAAGAGGCTACAACCGTGGCTGAGGCTGCGAGTGCAGCAGTGCAACTGGGAAAGAAGAGAAGGAAAGGAAGAAGAAGAGAAAGGAAAAGGGAAGAAGAGAGGAAGAGGATAAGGGGAGGCAATTGCGGCAGTGGCAGCTGTAGCTAGAAGAGAATGATAGGAAACAGAGCAGGGGAGGAAGAAGAGGCTGCGGTTGTGGTGGCTGCGGCCGTGGCTGCGACTGTGGCTGCGGCTGCGACGTTGGCTGCGGCAGCGGTGGTGGCTGCAGTAGTTGCTTTTGGGAAAGAGAAAGAAAGGAAAGGGGAAAAAAAAGGGCTGTGGCCATGATTGCTGCTGCGATGGTGGCGGCTGCGTTTGCGGCAGCTGTGTTTGAGAAAGAAAGAAAAAGTAGGAACGTGAGAAGGGAGGAAGGAAGTAGTGCAGTGGAAGGGGCTGCGGTTGTGACAGCAGCTACGGTCGTGGCTACGACTATGGTAGTGGCAGCGGCGATAGCTACGTTAGAAAAAGAAAACGAAGGAATGAGAGTAAGAGAAAGCAGGTGACTATGCCTCTATGTTCTGCATGAGCTACAATTGTGGAGGAAAAAGAGAAGACATATGTAGAACATGAAACAGGGAGAGGACACGGAGGAAAAGTAGAAGGATTTGGGCTAACACCTGCTTTGGATCTTCGGATCAAATCTTTTAAAGGCAAGTGTTCCGATCCTTCCTATTGCAAGTGTCCCGATATTTTCTTCTGCAAGTGTTCCGATCCTTCCGATTGCAAGCTTTCTAATCTTTCCTATTGCAAGTGTCATGATCTTTCCTTATTGTAATTTTATCTCTACATTTGCTTTGAATATGAGAAATTTTGAATTATTCTAGCCTTGCATTTGATATATCTCCGGTTTAGACGTAACGATTCGAATATGTGCAACTTTCGAGATTCTGACCTTTCTACCTTGTTATAGTTATAACTTCATGTATTGACCTATGATTTAGACAAAACTTATTTGATCAGAATATAGACTCATAAACCTTTCTTTTGATAGCTTTCTTGAGTATATTAGAGCACAATTGATAGTTTGAATCATTTGTTCAATGTGCCTCTTGAATTCTACTAGAAATCGAGCTTTGGTCGATTTCACATATTCTGGTTTCATTCCTTTGGAAATTGATTTGCATCGTATTAACTCATAAAGGCACATGTACATTTCATTGTTCCGCATGTGCTCCCGATATGTCCCAATTTATTGTTCACAATACCCTTTTGTACTCTGGTGTTTGTGGGATTATTTGGACCTTTGCCAGAAATGGTAAAGGGTATGTGCTTAGAGCCCGCGATGCTCTAGATTAAGTTTGGTGGTCATTCAGAAATGGATGGACCATATTATGTTTGGAATCCCACTTCACCTTCTATCTGTTTGATATAAAATTCAGAGCCGATCTAGCACTTGGGCAAGGTGAGAGGGCTCGAGTAGGAAAGGGCTACCCGTGGATGGAGTCGAGAACTCATTACAGCGTGGAGCTACCACTGAGTTAAACCTCACATGCACTATGCTAGGGTACGACGTCTGAGCTTCTGTTTCGTATTCGTTCTTTGGTATGCTCCGAAATGTTTCATCTGTTATTGTTACGCTTCGAAATGTTCCATACGCCGTTGATATGCTCCGGAATATTTCATACGCCATTGATGAGCTCCGAAACGTTTCATTTGTTATTAATATGCTCCGAAACATTTCATTCATTGTCGATATGCTCCGAAATATTTCATCTATTATTGGCATGCTTCGAAATGTTCCATATGTCGTTGATATGCTTCGAAATATTTCATATGCTATTGATATTCTCCAATTATTCTATGCTCCATTTGTTATGAACCAAATATATTATAAATGAAATGACATTTGCGATTCTGTATCTAATGAGATGATATCCTTGAATCTCTTGGATTCTTTCTTGTATTGTGATATCTTGTTCGTTTGAAACTGTCCCTTTTCGTGCTAGATATGCTTTGTCACTCTCTGAGATGTTTTAATTGGGCTGAGACTGTGGAGAGCTATTCAGAATTATGGGCAAGTCTTGTTGGTTATTATGTTATTGTTGTATAAGTATATTTTGTATGTAATGAAATGTTGTCGATGAACCAAAATGGATATACCTTGTAAAAGTGTTAGAAGATCTCTCTTATTTGGAATTTCAGAATGTTAAGTCTAATTTACGATGATATGAACTTGTGGTAATTGGTTGGAGTTATGATTGTATAAATTACTTAACTTGTGGATTTATAAATGTTGTTCATGTTTGTTAAGTTGGCTTGGGTTATCATAAATGTGAATTATCGAGTGATATGATATATGATTATAAACTGCACAGGTTTTATAGATATGAATTTGATATAATATTTTTTAGTGTCCTCAAATGTTAGTTTGGATCCTGGATTAGTTTGTGATGAAAATTTTAATAATATCAATATTTTTTTGAGAGGCGTGACTGAGGTGGTATCAGAGCATGATTTGAGGATCACTGAAATATTTGATATGTTGACGTGCAAAATATATTGAGGTCTAGTGAACTATAGTGATCGGTGGAAATTTTCTTTGATGCATTTTAGGAATCTAGGATGACGAGGACATTTAGTCCTTCTACTTCATCTGGTTTTGATTAATTAAGTGGGATGAAAGGGGTAATCGAAGATATTAAATCAGAGTGGCGCAACAGAAGCATGGTGCACCTAATCCATTGGTGGCAAAAAAATGGATGATGTGATTAGAGAAGATATTTGATGTTCAAAATTGTTCCGATGATCTAACAATTTCTTTTGCCCCCTTATATTGGAAGTAGAGGCTGATCATTAATGGAAACAATGAAAAGAATTTTTGAAGATCAATGGCAAGAATGACAAGGACAAGTTTACCAATAAAAAATATGATTGAAAATGAATTAGAAAATAATAACAAGAGGGTCAAGACATTTGGATTTGAAAAAGGAAGTCACCACAAAAATTTAATCATGTGTGAATTACAAGTTAAATTATGAAAGAAATTTGAATTTTCAAGTGACTGGAGTCTATTTTGCTTGTAGAAAGTTGTATCATAAAATAAAAGACTGCCCTTTGAACAAGAAGAAAGAGTCACTACCTCTTAAATCATCAACCCATGTCAGAGTGTATACTATCACTGAATATGATTCTAAAACTTCTGAATTAGTAGTCGAAGGTGTTATGCATGCTTATGAAAGAATGCAAATATTTGTTTGACCATGGGTCCTATCTACGATTTGATTCGTAATATTTTGCTTATCACTTGGGCATTCAACCTAGACCACTGCATTATGTGGTATATGTAAAATACAATCATTGGAGATTCTTTGACAACGAACTTGAATCTGGTCCTCTTGTCTGATTTTATTGGAGAACTTGAACTTTTTTGCTAATTTAGTTCTCCTAGAGATTTGGAGTTTTGATATTATACTTAGTATGGATTTATTATCTTCCTATCATACCAGTATGGATTGGTATATAACAAATGATCACTTTTTGCATATTTGATCAATCGATCTTTTATTTTGAGAGTATTGGACATGATTTATCTCCTTGCCTAATGTATCCCAGGATGACTTGTCCGGATTACCTCTAAACATGACTTTGCTTTTGATTTGGTCTTTGAGATAATCTCAATATCTAAGTCTCCATACAGAATGACATCATTTGAGTAAGTGAAATTGGAAAAGCAACTACAAGAACTATTAAATAAGGATTTTATTTAGCTTAATATTTCATCATGGGGTGCTTCGGTGTTAGTTAAAAAGATGGATGAAACATTTAGACTTTACATTAATTTTAGACAATTGAATCATGTGACTATAAAAGAAAAACGAGTATTTTCTGAAGTCACGACTTGTTTGATTAACTGCAGGGTGCACAAGTATTTTCAAAGATTAATTGAAGATCGGGTTACCATCTATTGAGGATCAAGGAGGAGAATATTTCGATCACTCTTGGATAATTGTGTAATTGTATTGTATTGATGAAACTATTTGAGAGCAGGAGGAAATAAAGAAATCATAATCCTCTTCTTTTCATCGATTGAGCTATTACCAATTTAAAGGACTAAATTTTCTTTTAAGGGGGGGAGAGTGTAATATCCCTCACTTTTAAAAATTATTAATAAAGATTTATTTATAAATTGGAGGATCTATATGTAAATATAGAAATTTCAAGGACTAAACTATTAAGTTACAAAAAAAAAAGAGAAAATCGAAAATTTTGGTTTTATCCCACCGCCTCCCGCGCTCTCTATTTCTCGAGAAACAGAGAGAGGAGCGGTGGGGCATGGGGAGAAGAAGAAGAGAAGTAGAGGGAGAAGAGAAGAAAAGAAGAAGAAGAGGGAAAAGAAGAGACGAAGAAGAGGGAGAAGAGAAGAAAAGAAGAAGAAGAAGAAGAGAGGGAAGAGGGAGAGGAAAGAGAGATAGCTGTAGCACCTCTGTTTCGTGTAAGAGGAAACAGAGGGGTTCATGTGTGGGGCATCGGGGAGGAGAAGGGAAGAAGAAGAGAAGAAGAGAAGCAGAAGAAGAGGCAGAAGAAGAAGAAAAAGAAGAAGAAGAAGAAGAAAAGAGGAGGTGGCTGCGGCAAGGGCTATAGCGAGGAGCTATGGGGCGTTGGGGAGGAGAAAGGAAGAATAGGAGAAGAAGAAAAGAAGAAGAAGAGGGAAAAGAAGAGAGGAGGAAGAAGAGGGAGAAGAGAAGAATAGAAGAAGAAGAAAAAGAGAGGGAAGTGGGAGAGGAGCGAGAGGTGGTAGCAGCTAGGGCTGCAGCACCTCTGTTTCCTACAAGCGGAAACAGAGGAGAAGAAGAAGAGGTGCGTTGGGTCGTTGGGGAGGAGAAGAAGAAGAAGAGGAAAAAGAAGAAGAGAAAAAGAAAAAGAAAAGAAGGATGGCTGCGGCATGGGCTGTAGTGAGAAGGTGTGAGGTGTCGGGTAGGAGAAGGGAAGAAGAGGAGAAGAAGAAGGAGAAGAAGGAGAAGAAGAAGAAGAGGAAGAGAAGAAGTAGAAGCGAGTGAAGTGGCGGCACCTCTGTTTTCTGCAGGAAGAAAGAGAGGAGAGGAGGTGCTGTGCGTCGGGGAGAAGAAGGGGAGGAAGGAGAAGAAGAGAAGAAGAAGAAAGGAAGGAGAAGGAAGAGGAGAAGGGAAAGAAGTAGCAACGGTTGCGGCTGTTGTAGCTGCAGCTGTGGCAGGGAAAGAGGGAGAGGAAGGAAGAAGGGAAGGAGAGGAATAAGAGAAGGGGAAGAAGGGGTTGTGGCTGCGGCGATGGCAGCTGCAGTTGGAAGAGAAGAAGGAGAGGAAGATGAGCAGGGGAGGAAGAAGAGGCTGTGGCCGTGGCTGAGGCTGCGAGTGCAGTAGTGCAGTTGGGAAATAAGAGAAGGAAAGGAAGAAGAAGAGAAAGAAAAAGGGAAGAAGAGAGGAAGAGGAGAAGGGGAGGCAGCTACGGTAGTGGCAGCTGTAGCTAGAAGAGAAGGAGAGGAAACAGAGCAGGGGAGGAAGAAGAGGCTGCGGCTGTGGTGGCTACCGTCGTGGCTGCGACTACGGCTGCGGTTGCGACATTGGCTGCGGTAGCTGCGGCAGCGGTGGTGGCTGCAGTAGCTGCTTTTGGGAAAGAGAAAGAAAGGAAAGGGGAAAAAAAAGGGCTGTGGTCGTGATTGCTGTTGCAGTGGTAGCGGCTGCGTTTGCGGCAGTTGTGTTTGAGAAAGAAAGAAAAAGTAGGAACGAGAGAAGGGAGGAAGGAAGTAGTGCAGTGGAAGGGGCTACAGTTGTGACAGTAGCTGTGGTCGTGGTTACGATTGTGGTAGTGGCAACGGCGATAGCTGTGTTAGAAAAAGAAAACGAAGGAATGAGAGTAAGAGAGAGCAGGTGACTATGCCTCTATGTTCTACATGAGCTGTAGTTGTGGAGGAAAAAGAGAAGATATATGTAGAACATGAAACAGAGAGAGGACACGGAGGAAAAGTAGAAGGATTTGGGCTGACACCTTCTTTGGATCTTCGGATCAAAATCTTTGAAAGGCAAGTGTTCCGATCCTTCCTATTGCAAGTGTCCCGATCTTTTCTCCTGTAAGTGTTCCGATCCTTCCTATTGCAAGCTTTCTAATCTTTCTTATTGCAAGTGTCCTGATCTTTCCTTACTGCAACTTTATCTCTACATTTGTTTTGAATATGAGAAACTTTGAATTGTTCTAGCCTTGCATTTGATATATCTCCTGTTTAGACGTAACAATTCGAATATGTGTAACTTTCGAGATTCTGACCGTTGTACCTTGTTATGGTTATAACTTCATGTATTGACCTCTAATTTAGATAAAACTTATTTGATCAGAATATAGACTCATAAACCTTTCTTTTGATAGCTTTCTTGAGTATATTGGAGCACAATTGATAGTTTGAATCATTTGTTCAATGTGCCTCTTGAATTCTACTAGAAATCCAGCTTTGGTCGATTTCACATATTCTGGTTTCATTCTTTTGGAAATTGATTTGCATCGTATTAACTCATAAAGGCACATGTACATTTCATTGTTCCGCATGTGCTCCCGATATGTCCCAATTTATTGTTCACAATACCCTTTTGTACTCTGGTGTTTGTGGGATTATTTGGACCTTTGCCAGAAATGGTAAAGGGTATGTGCTTAGAGCCCGCGATGCTCTAGATTAAGTTTGGTGGTCATTCAGAAATGGATGGACCATATTATGTTTGGAATCCCACTTCACCTTCTATCTGTTTGATATAAAATTCAGAGCCGATCTAGCACTTGGGCAAGGTGAGAGGGCTCGAGTAGGAAAGGGCTACCCGTGGATGGAGTCGAGAACTCATTACAGCGTGGAGCTACCACTGAGTTAAACCTCACATGCACTATGCTAGGGTACGACGTCTGAGCTTATGTTTCGTATTCGTTCTTTGGTATGCTCCGAAATGTTTCATCTGTTATTGTTACGCTTCGAAATGTTCCATACGCCGTTGATATGCTCCGGAATATTTCATACGCCATTGATGAGCTCCGAAACGTTTCATTTGTTATTAATATGCTCCGAAACATTTCATTCATTGTCGATATGCTCCGAAATATTTCATCTATTATTGGCATGCTTCGAAATGTTCCATATGTCGTTGATATGCTTCGAAATATTTCATATGCTATTGATATTCTCCAATTATTCTATGCTCCATTTGTTATGAACCAAATATGTTATGAATGAAATGACATTTATGATTTTGTATATAATGAGATGATATCCTTGAATCTCTTGGATTCTTTCTTGCATTGTGATATCTTGTTCGTTTGAAAATGTCCCTTTTCATGCTAGATATGCTTTGTCACTTGCTGAACTATTTTTAGCTCACTCCATTGTTATATAAATCTTTCAGGTCAGCTTGTCACTCTCTGAGATGTTTCAACTGGGCTGAGACAGTGGAGAGCTATTCAGAATTATGGGCAAGTCTTGTTGGTTATTATGTTATTGTTGTATAAGTATATTTTGTATGTAATGAAATGTTGTCGATGAACCAAAATGGATATACTTTATAAAAGTGTTAGAAGATCTCTCTTATTTGGAATTTCGGAATGTTCTGTCTAATTTACGATGATATGAACTTGTGGTAAATGGTTGGAGTTATGATTGTATAAATTACTTAGCTTGTGGATTTATAAATGTTGTTCATGTTTGTTAAGTTGGCTTGGATTGCCATAAATATGAATTATCGAGTGATATGATATATGATTATAAACTGCACAAGTTTTATCGATATGAATTTGATAGAATATTTTTCAGTGTCCTCAAATGTTAGTTTGGATCCTGGATTAGTTTGTGATGAAAATTTTAATAATATCGATATTTTTTTGAGGGGCGTGACAATACCACCCTTCTATTTCAACATTGATAGAGTTCTGGCGATGCCACCGTCGGAACTCTCGGGTGCTAGGCGGTGCCACCGCCCGAACTCTCGAGTGCTAGGCGATGCTACCGCCTGACCCTTACGGGTCACTGGTTGGGCTTCAAGTTCGTCCCAAACCAAGTCACATTCGGGCCCAGTTGTCCCCTAGCCAGGATATAGGATTATCCCTTAATCCTAACCCAAATTATATGTATACTACGCAACTGAAAACGGCAAACGTCGAGTCTTGTTCCGGCGAGCATTCTGACGATCTTCCGACAGACTTCCAATGCACCTTCGGATTTCTTCCGGCGGACTCCTAGTAGGCTCTCGATCTTGTGGAAAGTTCAGTGAGCGACCGAGCCTTCTCGATGATCTCCGCGAACCTCCGACGATCTCTTCAGCAGACTTCCGAAAACTCCGACACATCCCCGATTTCTTCTCGGTTGGCTCCGGCAGCATCTTCGACGAATCTTTGGACTCTCAAACACCCATCGAACTTGACTCTGGTTTCCATGCTTTATGTTTTCAGACTATTGTAGTTAATCCTACATACTAAACTCAATAATATGGATTAATCAATTAACCCATCAATTGATTTCATCATCAAAATTTGAGATTTAACAGTATATGATGTATTGTATATGATGTGAATCATGATTAAAATTGCCTTGATTTGAATTCTATGTTTATCTCAATTATGACATTTTGACATAAGAATGACACTTTATCTTTGTCATAATTTGTAAATTGAAATAATGGGAAATGAATTACACCATTGTATTATTATTCCCCTTTTTTTTTGTCAATGACAAAGAGAGAGAAAGAATTGCTAGTGTGCATATCTCAAAAGAGAAAGATTTGTTAGCTTGTACAATTCAAAGAAGATGCAAAAATATGCTTGAGAAGCAAAGATTGCTAACTTACATATTTCAAGAGGCAAAAGTTGCTTTCTTGAACATCTCAAATATTGTTAGTTTACATATTCTAAAATGATACATTGCTATCTTACATTATTTTTCAAAAACTTGTTAGCCTTTATACTTCAAAGAGAAGTAACACTTGTAAAATTTGCTAGCTTGCATGGTGCAAAATTTGTTAGCTTGCTTGATGTAAAACTTATTAGAATTGCTAGCTTGAACATTGCAAAGGAAGCAAAATTGCTAGCTTGCACTTCTCAAAAGAGAAAAAATGACTTGCTAGCTTGCAATATCAAGAGAAGTAATTATGCTATCTTGCCCATCTTAAGAAGCAAAACATGTTAAACTTGCACATATAGCAAAATTTATAAACTTGCAAAACTTAAATTTTTGCTAGCTTGCATGATGATAAAACTGAAGATTATATTTATAATGCAATGATTTGAAATGTAATATGTCCTAAACACTTGATAGTTGAACTTCTCCTTTTTGTTGATGACAAAGGGGGAGAAGTATGATGATGTTATACATAAGTTTATGATAACATGTTGCTTGGATTTTTAAATCTAAGAGTTCTATCAATATGCCATATTGATAGGGGGAGTTTGTTTAAACTCCAGGAGTTATGGTTAACTCCATCATCAATTGGTTGTCATCATCCAAAAGGGAGAGATTGTTGAATCTTATATTTTTATGATGAAACCAATTGATAGTATTTATGATTTAATCTACATTTTGAGTGACACAGAAAGCTTCGATCAGGGAGAGACAATTAAAGCAGGAAGAATCATGTTGGGTCAGAGAAAAACACATCAGAAGATTGGACGTTGCGCCGGAGGATCGGTCAACGTATCGACAGAAAGCTTCGGGTCAAGAAGAGCAGATATTATGCCAATGATATCGGAGTTGTTGAGGTCAACTAGCCGATTAGGCAATAGGCCGCAAGAGAGGATGATGCGCTAAAGAATCGGATGAAGCGTCGATGGACCAATGACATGCTGGACAACATGATTCATGCTTAGTAATAATTGTCTAAATCGAAGTATGTTTTATGTGTGTAGGATTAACTACGATAGCAAGGCATAAAACAAAATGAAGTCCCGGAGTCAAGAACGAGATTTCGTTGGGAGTTCAAGAGTTCGTCGGAAGTTCGGATATTCGTTGGAAGTTTTACCGGAACCAATCGAGAAGTCCAGGAGCTTGCTAAAGAAGCTCATCAGATCTAGAGACGCAAAAGAGCTCGAGAATTTATTGTTTTATATGGAATAGTACTTTAGAGCTACAAGGCTTGATTCTGAATATACCAAAGTTTTAATAACAACTATGTATCTGAATGGGAATACAAAACTTTAGTGGTGAACCTATTGGAAGGATATCCAACAAGGTCAATGTCGAGTGGGCAGATGGGAGGACTTAAAGCGTGAGTTGAGAACTCATTTTCTACCCGAGAATACAAAGTTCGTCACAATGAGGAAGTTGAGATAACTCCGCCAATGTACTTCTATCCGAGACTATGTGAAGCAATTTTCTATGCTAATACTGGACATACAGGACATGTCCGAGAAGGATAAGATGTTCAGCTTCCTCGATGGTCTATAACCAAAGGCTCAACAACAAATACATTGAAGGAATGTCACCGATGTGATCAGGTTAATTGCGATCGCAGAAAGGCTCATCGACTTTGTTTCCTCGGAGTGCTCGGAGAAAAGGAAACAATCTTCAGGAAATTACCTTCCAAAATATTCTCAACGGAAGGAGCCCGGGGGCGAACAAAAGAAGAAGAGTGATAAGACCCTAAAGTCTTATTGTCGCTCTAATACCAAATGGTAAGACCCTAAAGTCTTATCGCCACTCTGATACCAAATAATAAGACCCTAAAGTCTTGCCATCGCTCTGATACCAATTGATAAAATCCTAAAGTCTTATCGTGGAAAAAAGGAGAGAAATAGGAATGATAATGATCGCTTCGAGGGGATCGGCCTCCTAGGGTTTGTCCACAGAGTGGAATAACATTTTATTGATTGATTGATTGCTTCAAGAAAGGGTTACATAACTATTTATAGAGTTCCACCCAGAGTCCATCAAGACTTGAACTCTAATAATAAATAAATATTAAATAAACCTCTACTTGACTCTAACTGAATCGAACCGACTCAATAAGCAACTGAACTAAACAGACTCAATAAACATTATTCAAAAGCTTTGAAAAAGGGTCCTAACAAAGAGTTCCCACAAAGGACCAAGTTCAAAAGACAAAGCCCCAAAACCTAGCGGATGCTTCTTGTGCAGAGAGTCGCTTATGGTGAGGGAGTACCTACAGAAACAAGCACTCAATGTTTTAACAGCTTCAATCCACCCCCCTAAATCAGACAAGGATAAGGTCGTCACCCTTAGTTCAAGCAGTTCAGAATCCAGTACCGACAATGAGTCACAAGGTCCCCAAATGAGAGCAATGTGTTTGTTGAATGCATTATGGGGTCAAGTAAGGGAGAACATGAAGGCAAAGCCATTGAAAGCATAGAGTAGCGAGCTGATATACATGGACATTAAGCTCAATAGCCAAACAACCAATGCAATGGTGGACACGAGCGCTACCCACAACTTTATTGTCGATCGAGAAGCAGAGCAACTTGGGTTGATCTTGGAGAAGAACCCAAGCCAGATGAAGGCGGTGAACTCGAAGGCCAAGCAGATCTCCAAGCTGGCAAAGGGTGTCCCCATCAAGATCGGAACGTGGAGCGGGAGCACGAATATGATGGCGGTGCCATTAGACGACTTCCAAGTGATTCTTGGGATGGAGTTTATGCACACGACAAAGTTGGTGCCAATGTCGTTCCTAAACTCCCTATGTATGATGGGAGGTAATGACCCTTGTGTGGTTCCCATCTCTCAGAGAGGAACCAGGAACCCATAACAGATATCGGCATTACAACTGAAGAAAGGGATACGAAAAGGCGAATTAACATTCGTGGCTACTATGAAGCTAGAGCCACTCAACAAGGAGGCCATTCATGGACCTATTGTGGTGGAGAACGTTCTGAAGGAGTTCATAAACGTTATGCCACCCGAGTTGCCGAAGACTCTACCACCACACAAAGGCATAGATCATAATATCGAGCTAGAACCAGGAGTGAATCCTCCAGCGAGACCACCCTACTGCATGCCCCCTTCAGAGTTGGTAGAGCTCAGAAAACAACTAGATGAACTACTAAGCGGTGGTCTCATCTGTAGTTCCAAAGCACCATTCGAAGCTCTCATTCTCTGCCAAAAGAAACAAGATGAGAGCCTCCGACTATGCATCAATTATCAAGCCCTCAACAAAGTGACGATGAAGAACAAGTATCTCATCCCGCTCATCGCAGACTTGTTTGACCAATTAGGCAAAGTAAGTATTTCTCTAAACTCGACCTCCGGTCGGGGTACTGGCAGATGCGCATTTCTGAAGGCGACAAAGCAAAGACTACCTATATGACCAGGTACGGAGCGTTTGAGTTCTTGGTGATGCCCTTCGACTTAACTAATGCTCCAACCACATTCTGTACTCTTATGAATCAACTATTCAAGGAGTATTTGGATAAGTTTGTAGTCATCTACTTAGATGATATCGTCATCTATTGCCAAATGCTCGAGGAGCATGTCGAGGACCTTCGGACAATTTTCAAGATTCTCAAGGAGAACACTTTGTTCATGAAAAGGGAGAAGTTCTACTTTGCTCAAATGAAGATATTATTTTTAAGGCATCAAATCGGTGATGGCTCCATTCGGATGGACAAATCAAAGGTGCAAGCTATTGTAGAATGGTGAACTCCAAAGAAGGTGTTAGAGCTGAGATCCTTCCTTGGTTTCATCAACTACTATCGATGCTTCATAGCGGGGTATTCAAAGCGTGCAACTCCAGTGACAGAGTTGCTAAAGAAGGAGCAGCATTAGAGGTGGTTTGATAAATATGAAGCTACATTCCAAGATCTGAAGGTTACTATGTTGGAAGAACCGGTGCTCAAATTGCCAGATTATGGAGAGCCCTTTGAAATCCATATAGATGCTTCAAACTTCGCTATTAGAGAAGTACTCATGCATGAGGGTCACCCGATGGCCTACGAGAGCCGTAAGCTCAATGAGACCGAGCGACAGTATCCAGTGCATGAGAAAGAGATGACAGCGATGGTCCACTATTTACGAGTTTGGCGGCACTACCTTCTTGGATCGCGATTTGTACTAAGGATAAACAACATCACTTTGAGCTATTTCCAAACCCAAAAGAAACTCTCCCCAAAGTAAGAATGATGGCAAGACTTCCTGACTAAGTTTGATATAGCAATGGAGTACAAGCCCGAAAAAGCAAATGTCATGGTCGATGCATTGAGCCGGAAAAGTGGAGCGAGTGAATGCCATACAGTTGGAGGGCGGAGGCCAAGCTGTTAAATCTTGGATTTTGATGATGAAACCAATTGATAATGTTTATTTGATCTGCGTTTTGAGTGATGCAGGAAGCTTCGATCGGGGAGATACAATTAGGGCAGGAAGAATCATGTTGGGCCGGAATGGAACATGTTAGAAGATTAGACGTCGAGTCGGAGGATCGGTCGATGTATAGGTAGAAAGCTTCGGGCCATAGGTTCGGGCATCGGACCAAGAAGCGCGAAAATTACACCAAGAAAATTGGAGTTACGGAGGTCAATTGGTCGATTGGGCAATAGGCCATAAGAGAGGACGATACATTGAAGAATTGGACGAAGCATCGATGAACCAATGATATGCTGAACAACATTTGATTTAAGCCTTATAATAATTGTCTAGATCGAAGTAGGCTTTAAGTATGTAGGATTAACTATGATAGCAAGATATAAAGCAAAATGAAGTCCCAAAGTTAAGAACAAGATTTCGTTAGGAGTTCGAGAGTTCGTCGGAAGTCTGGACATTCGTTTTAAGCTTTGCTGGAATTGATCGAGAAGTCTAGGAGCTTGCCAAAGAAGCTCATCGGAACTCACCAAGAAGATCGTCATGAAGTCCAGGAGCTTGCTGGGAGTCCATTGGAACTTTGTCGTGAGATTGTCGGAAGTTCGTTGGAAGATCGTCGGAAGCTTGCCGAAAGAAACCTAGGCTTACATACTTATTTAGCTTAGTAAATGTCTTAAAATTCATAGTTAGCACATAATTGGGTTGGAATTGGGCCAACTCAATTAGGGGCCAATTGGGCGAAGTTTGGGCTGTGTTGGGCCACCCAGACCGTGAAAAGGCCCAAATAGTGACTCAACAAGTGGAACCGATCTAGCATAGTCTCCGAGACCGTGTCAAGCAGTGGTACCACCAGTCTGAGTGGTGGTACCACCCAGACTCAGTCTCCAAGACTGTTAGGTGGTGGTACCGCCTAGACATAGTCTCCTAAGTAGTGGTACTACCATATTGGGCGGTGGTACCGCCTAGTGTCAGTGTAGCAAGCGGTGGTATCGCCAGGACCTGGGAAACCCGGGATGAGACACTTTTAGTCTCCAAGTTCGAATCCACTTGAATCTTATAAATATCCCTCTCATCCTTAGTTAAACTTACACACAACTGAGTATACAAATTGGGAAAAACGCTATTGTAATCTTGAGAGTTCTCCTCTTCTAGCCTAAGCGTTTAGAATTTTATTTAGGGAGGAGTAAGTGGGGTTATAAAGGTTCTCTCCTGAACCTGTCAAAAGGAGAATCGAGTTATAAGGGTGGTTGATCTTCGCCCATTGAAGGAAGATCATTAGTGGATGCCAATGGCCTCGACGGAAGAGGAATCAGTAGAGTGGATGTAGGTCACGACGACCATACCACTATAAAATGATTTGCATTTCTATTTGAGTAATTTACCCTCACTGTAAACTGAAGTTTTACTTGCCTACTGCTTTCACTACATATACGAATGAGATTTCAATTTATCTTCTGAGTTCTATTTTTTATCATACAAAATATTTTCAAACCGATGTGATTTTATCCGCTGCACTAATTCACCCCCCCTCTTAGTGCCGACTCGTTCCTAACAGTTGATATCAGGGCCACATTATTTCTCATTTGGTTTAACACCCAAGAGAAATGACTCTTTTTAGATTTTAAGGGGGTTTTTCAATTGTTCGTCCTCCTATGTTCAATGGTACACTTATTGGAAAACTCGAATGAGAGCTTGCTTATTTTCTATGGATTTAAACTTATAGAATATCATTGAAAATGGATTTCAAAAGTCTTCTACTCTAATGAATGAATGGAATGATTTAGAGAAGAAAACTTTTTATTTAAATGCTAAAGCTATGAACGCTCTATTTTTGCGCCTTAGATAAAAATGAATTCAATCAAATTTCTATGTGCGAAACGACTTTCGATATTTGGCACACTCTTGAAATCACACATAAAGGCACTAATAGAGTAAAAGATTCTAAAATAAATCTTTTGATACCTAATTTTGAACTTTTTTGAATAAAGCCAAACAAGACTATTGGAGACATGTACACCCGTTTTACGGATGTCGTCAATAATCTAAAAGCACTTGGTAAATGTTTTTTGAATTTTGAACTTGTTAATAAAGTTTTACGATATCTTTCTAAAAATTGGGACTCTAAAGAACCAACCATTCAAGAGGCCAAGGATTTGAATACTTTTTCAATCGAAGAACTTATCGGGTTTTTTATGACCTACGAAATGGCCAATGTGGCACATGACGAACTTGAGAACAACCTTCCAAAGAACATGAAGGATTTTACACTTAGAACAAAAGAAGACCACTCAAGCGAAAGCTCAAGTGATGGTAAACTTGAATTCTCACAATAAAGATTAAATTTTTTTTTAAAATAAGAATAAAAAATTAAAAGTAAATTTAAAAAGAATGCAACTACTTGCTATGAACGCAAGAAAATTAAAGCAATTTGGGACAAAACGAGTACCTCCGAAGACAAGGAATAAACCAACAAAGGCGAGGGGGCAAACTATGCCTTAACGATTTTTGACGACAAGGTAACCAAAACCCCTTTGTCTTATTTCAAAATTACTTGATGCTTTTTCATGAGTTATTTTTAAATTAGTTAGTAAAAAATAAAAACTAAAAATTATAAAAAGGTTATATCATGCTTCTTTTTATTTTGAAAAATGATCATGAAAATTGTATGTTTTATGATAAAGAAATAAAATGATGATTAATCCTGTGTCTGTTTTTAAGAAGAAATAATATGTATCTTGATGAGTTTTGATTTTGATTGAAAATGCTTTATGTCCAATAAAATCATGCTTGATGTCTTAATGAAAATGTTAAGAGGTTTGATATCATGCTTAATGAGCTTATAGTTGCATGTTTTGCCTTGAAAACTTGAAACCATGTTTTGGTATCATTCCCAAAGTAATGATGCATAATGATAATGCTTAATAAGTTTATATTTATGCATGATGATTCTTATAATCTATGGCTTATCAATCCTTGTTATAATGAAAGTTTCTTTTTCGTTTTAAATGTTGATGCTTGTTTTTATTTGACATAAAAATTTGGGCATGTTTATATGAAATCAATCATATGAATTGAAACACTAAAAAGAGGAAACCTTTCTCCTCGAAAAATTTCTCTACTTTATCGATTTTTTAAAAAAAGATTAATAAATGTATTTATATTATTTTTATTGAATCTCTTGAAAATGATTTTGATGATTTGTTGATTTGAATTTGGATGAGTTTCATCTAACCATGATTTTTATCTTGATTTCTCAATATTACTTGAGATTTACCTTATATAAATCAAGATCTTTTATCCTCGATATTTCTTTTTGCTATCTACTATCCAAATGAATCATAATTTTTCAGAATTATAATTTTTATGATTCATAATAAATTGAGAGATATTATACATGAATCGAGATCCTTTGTGTTATCTCGTAACATCTTTTGTTATAGGAATGTTTTTATCTATATTATGATCTTAAATTCTTGATATTGATACTTGAAATTTTTCTATGAATCAAGATATTATTTTTGTTCTCCTAGGATTCTTTTTTCTATTCACTAAAAAGGAGACTTATCCTAAAAAAAAAACATGATATACTATTTGACATCTTGAGAATTTATGACTTGAGTTTTGTTATGTATTTCTTCCCTTCTTCTTTCTTGCTTACAATGACAAAAGGGAGAAAGAATATAGCTAGCATCTCAAGAGAACCAAATTTGCTAGCTTGAATGACAAAGTTAGACATGTTAAATCTCCCAAATGCATAAATTCTTCTTAAACATTTTTTTCGGTTCATAATCTTGATTTCTCAATTTTTAGACTCAAATTATCTAATTTAAAATTGTTTTCTATCATTCCTTCTATACATAAAAGAAGAGATATGTCAAAAATTATGACTTGATCTTTCATTTTTTATAATTAGAATAATGGTTGAAATATTGATGTAAATTTGTTACTTATCTTTGTCATGTTTTGAAAATTATTGTAAAAGGGAAAAAGAATTACACAATTGTATTCTTCCCTTCTTTTTGACAATGACAAAGGGGGAGAAGAATTGCTAGCTTACAAATTGAAAAGAGAAGAACTTGCTATCTGAACATCACCAAGAATTGCTAGCTTGTTGTCTTGCACATTTCAAAAGATGAAAAAATTTGCTAATCTTGAAAAACTTGCTAGCTTGCTAGTTTTAAACTTGCTATTTAGTATCTCACATTCTTTTTCAAAAACTTCTAGTTTTCATACTTCAAAGAAAATACTTGCCAAATTGCTAGCTTGCATGTTCTAATATAATGTAACATTTGCAAAATTTGCTAGCTTGCATATTAGAAAATGATGTAAAACTTGCCAAAGTTGCTAGCTTGCATGAAGTAAAATTTTGCTTGCTTGCATATCTAACGAGAAGCAAAAGTATTATCTTGCCTATCTCAAGAAGTAAAACTTGCAACTTGCACATTGCAAAAGGAAGCAAGAACTGCTAGCTTGCACACTTTAACAAGAGGCAAAAATGCTCTATTGCATTCTTTTTTTTTTGAAAACTTGCTAGCTTAAACATTGCAAAGAAAAGCAAACATACTAAACTCTGCACATCTCTAAAATTTGTTAGCTTGCACGATGATAAATGCAATGATTTGAAATTATATATCAAATGCTTGTATAGTTGCACTTCTCCTTTTTGTTGATGATAAAGGGGGAGAAGCTATGTTGATGATCTTGCATGGAGAATGATGTATTGATATATTGATTATGCATGATTTTATGATGCATGCAATGATGTGATAAATTGGTTATTTCAATACTCATGTTACATGCAATGTTAAAATACTATGATTTCAAAGCATCTATCAATATACCATATTGATAGGGGGAGTTAAGGTTAACTTCATCATCAATTGGTTGTCATCATCAAAAAGGGAGAGATTATTAAATCTCAGATTTTCATGATAAACCAATTGATAAAATTTATTTGATCTGTGTTTTGAGTGACATAGGAAGCTTCGATCAGGGAGAGACAATTAAGGCAGGAAGAATCATGTTTGGCCGAAATTGAATATGTCAAAAGATTGGACATCGAGCCAGAGGATTGGTCGACGTATCGGTAGAAGGCTTCAGGCCATGGGTTTAGGCATTGGGCCAAGAAGAGTGAAAATTGCGCTAAGGAAATCAGAGTTGCGGAGGTCAATTGGGTGATTAGGCAATAGGCCGCAAGAGAGGATAATGCGCTGAAGAATCACACGAAGCATCGATGAACCAATGACATGTCGGACAACATTTGATTTATGCCTTATAATAATTATCTAGATCGAAGTAGGCTTTAAGTGTGCAGGATTAACTACGATAGCAAGGCATAAAGCAAAATGAAGTCTCGGAGTCAAGAACGAGATTTCGTTGGGAGTTCGAGAGTTCGTCAAAAGTCCGAACGTTCATCGAAAGCTTTGTCGAAATTGACCGAGAAGTCTAGGAGCTTGCCAAAGAAGCTCATCGGAACTCGCCAAGAAGATCGTGAAGTCTAGGAGCTTGCTGGGAGTCCGCTAGAACTTTCCCGAGAGATCGTCGGAAGTTTGTCGGAAGTTTATCGGAAGGTCGTCGGAAGCTCGTTGGAAGAAACCTAGACTTACAGACTTATTTAGCTTAGCAAATGTCTTAAAATTCATAGTTAGTACATAATTGGGTTGGAATTGGGCCAACTCAATTAGGGGCCAATTGGGCTAAGTTTGGGTTGTGTTAGTACTAGTAGGACCTGGGAAACCCGGGATGAGATACTTTTAGGCTCCAAGTTTAAATCTACTTAAAGCCTATAAATACCCCTCTCATCCTTAATTAAACTTACACAACTGAGTATACAAATTGGGAAAAATGTTGTAATAATCTTGAGAGTTCTTCTCCTCTAGCCTAAGTGTTTAGAATTCTATTTAGAAAGGAGTAAGTGGGGTTGTAAAAGTTCTCTCCTGAACCTATCAAAAGAAGAATCGAGTTGTAAGGATGGTTGATCTTCGCCCATCGAAGGAAGAGAAATCAGCGGAGTGGATATAGGTAATGACGACCGAACCATTATAAAATGTTTTGCATTTCTATTTGAGCAATTTACCTGTTAGGAAATCTTGGGGGCGACATCACATGCGTAGTGAAAGAACAGAAAATAAAATCTCCAATTCCCAAAGATATGTTTGTCATCGTGCGAAGATTGGCGTGCAAAATTCCATGAAACTTAAAACTACATATAGAATAGATTGTGTTACCTAGGGAGATCATATATCCCTAAATCCCTGCAGATCTCTAAAAGAGAGTGAAGGAGGTCAAGCGCCCTCCTCTCTAGCAATGATCCACGCAGTAGGGCTGTGACGATGCTTCTCAAAACTCCAAGTCTGCTCTAAGGTGGAGAGGAGAAGGAGAATAGGAGAGGCAAGTAAAGGCTCTAGCCTATGAACCACTGAATCCCTCTTACTTATAGAGGTCCCTTGTCCACTTAACCCTAATGGATCCTCCCATATTGGGTATTAGATCTTCATCCAACTACCCAAGCCTCTTAAATTAGTGGATCTCTATCCAATAATCTCTCATGGGCTCTTATTGGATCTCGTCCATGGGATCCAATAATTCAGAGACTTATTTAGATATCCAATAAGATAGAGGCTCTAGTGGATATCTCATATCCGAACTATTGAATCTTGGATTTTGATGATGAAGTCAATTATAATTTGTTTAATCTAATCTATATATTGAGAAATGTGTGTAGGATTAACTACGATAGCAGTAAGACATAAAGCAGGTATTGTGCCGGAGTCAAGATCGAGATCTCATTGGGAGTTCGAGTGTTCGTCAGAAGTCCGGATGTTCATCGAAAGTTCTGTCGGAACCAACTGAGAAGTCCTAGAGCTTACCAAAGAAGCTCATTGAAACTCACCAAGAAGATCATTATAAATTCTAGGAGCTTGCCGGGAGTCCACTAGAACATTACCGAGAGTTCGTTGAATGTTCGTCGAAAGTACGTCGGAAGCTCGCCGGAAGAGCAATTGATGCATTGGAATATGAAGCACTGTAATTATGTCTTAATTATCATATTTAGAGCATAAATTAAGTTAAGATTGGGAGGTAATCCCACTAACTTAATTAGGGGCCAACTGGGCCCTTCATAAGGCTAAATTAGGCCGAATTGATCAGCCAATTCAGCCCCTAGATTCTTGGCCGATGGTGGCACCGCTAGGGTCGGCGGTGGCACCACCTGGAAAGCAATGCCCCCCCAAGATATCTGGGCTGTGGTAGCGTCAGTAGTGAATGTTATTAGCGGTGGTACCACCCTTGTCAGGCGGTGGTACAGCCCAGTATCAGATCAACGGTAGTAGTACCGCCCAGTAATGGCGGTGGTACCGCTAGTATCCTAGATTCCGGAGATGTGATACTTTTTGCTCCAATTTTGAAGCCATTGGGGTGTATAAAAACCCCACCCTTTTCTACATAAAAGGGCATGAAAGCATTAGCTTAATCTTGAATTCTTGAGTCACAAAAGTGTTGTAAAAGTTAGAGTTCTCCTCCTTCATCTCTTAGCCTTGTAACCATCCAAGAAAGATGAGTGGGACTTATAAGGGTTATCTCCTAAATCCGAGAAAAGGAGAAAGCATTGTAAAGAGGTGTTCGGTCTTCACCTATTGAAGGAAGGTCTTTAGTGGATGCCGGTGACCTCGTCGGAGGAGGAATCCGAAAGTGGATGTAGGTCACATTGACCGAACCACTCTAAATTCTAATTTGCTTTTCATTTGTGCAATTTATATTACTTCAAACCTCCTTAATCTTCTCTTGCACTTTTACGAAAGCTTTCAAGTTCAACTTCTCTCCAAAACAGATTGAATCGAAACCATTTTCATTGGAATCGATTTTAATCGAAATAAACATTTTTTTGAAATTATAAAAGTTTTGAGAGATGGCATTTGCTAGCAACCTAGATGGTCATTCAATTACACGTCCGCCCATATTCAATGGGACAGATTATATATATTGGAAGACTAGAATGAGAATCTTTCTAATTTCAATGGATTTCAAATTATGAAATATTATAGAAAATGAATTTGAAAAGTCTTCTCTTCTAATGAACGATTAGAATGAATTAGAGAAGAAGACTTTTGCTTTAAACGCAAAGGCTATGAATGCCTTGTTTTATACCTTAGATAAAAACGAGTTTAATCATGTGTCTATTTTTGAAACAACATTTGATATTTGGCACTAGTAGAGTGAAGGAGTCAAAAATCAATCTTTTAGTATATACTTATGAGTTATTTTGAATGAAACCGAGGGAGACCATTGGAGACATGTACACCCAATTTACGGATGTCATTAATGGTCTATAAGGACTTAGTAAAAGTTTCTCGGATTTTGAGCTTGTTAATAAAATTTTAAGTTCCCTTCCAAAGAGTTAAGACCCTAAAGTCATGGTCATTCAAGAGGCCAAAGATTTAAATAACTTTCCTCTTAAAGAACTAATCGAGTCACTAATGACCTATGAGATGACTTGTAATGCTAATGAAGAGCTAGAGAATAACCTTCCAAAGAACATGAACGATATGGCTCTAAGAATTTAAGAAGACCACTTGAAAGAAAATTCAAGTGATGAGGACTTTGATGAAGACTTAGCACTATTAATAAAAAGTTTCAAAAAATTTATAAAAATAAATAAATTTAAAAATAATACTAAAAATAAAATTGAACCTAAGAAAGAATAAGTTATATGTTATGAATGCAAGAAGCTGGGACATTACAAGAGTGAATGCCCCCAATTAAAGAAGAGACAACCAAAGAAGAAGAAGGCGCTTAAAGCAACATGGGAAGATTCAAATTCATCAAAAGAAGAGGAGCCAACCAACACCGAGCAAGTTGCTCACTATGCACTAATGGCTATTGGAGATAAGGTAACAAGTTCATTAGACATAAAATTATCTTTCGATGAGCTTTTAAATGCATTTCATGAATTATTTGATGAATGTAAAACCTTGAGTAAAAACTATAACTCTTTAAAAACGGAACATGCTTCTCTTATTAGTGATTTTGATAGACTAAAAGTTAAGACAATGATAGTTTAGCTTAGAAATACTTCAAAAGGAAAACTTGCTACTTAAGAAAACCTTAGAAAAGTTTGAGGTTGGTAGCAAATCCTTAAACATGATCCTTGTAAACAAGGGTCACGTTCATAGAAAAGGTAGAATCGGATTTGTGAGTAGCTCTCACCAAAATCCAACCACCTTTGTTAAATGCCCTACTTTGCATGTTTCACCCCGAAAGAAATGCAACTTTTGTTGCAAATTTGGGCATGTAGCTTATCATTGTCCATTTAAGAAATGTAGTCCACACACATTGATTTGGGTTTCTAAAAGAACCTCAAATAACTCAATGCAATATGATAAGCTATGTAGATCGATTTTTGAGGCACCCAAGATTAAATGAGTACCTAAAAATTATCCTTTTTTGTAGAAACGTTTATCATCATAAGCTAGGAGCAAGAGATGATACATTGATAGTGGATGCTCAAGACCGGAGATCCAAAATTACTCATAAAGCTTTCTAGAGAAAAACAGAAAACATAAAGAGAAGATCATTATAATTAAAATAAGATCATGATTACTTAATTATGCAATCATTATTTGAAATCTTAAGTGATAAACACTTGATCATGATCTCTCAATATCTGAAACTTGAGAATTTTTATGCATGAATTCCTTTCTCACAATTTTCGGATTTTTGGATTTCTTGACATTTGAAAAATGAGTCTTCATTTGCTACTATCTCTCATTACAAGAAAGGAATTAAGGATGTTAAACTATCTGAATGCATGAATTTGTTAATTTTAGTTTTCGGAATTTCTTGATCACTCACTTGAATCATGATCTTATAGTGTGCACAATGAACCATATGCATTTTTCCATATGAGTTTTTACGATGCTTGCGTACAAATTTTATATGATGAGCTTTGTTGAATCTCGGATTTTGATGATGAAATCAATTGGTGGGTTGATTGATCTAATCCATATTATTGAGTTAAGTGTGCAGGATTAACTACGATAACCAGAAAAGACAAAGCAAGAATACCGGAGTCAAGATCGATGGACGTTTAAGAGTCCGAAGAATCATCGGAGATGTTGCCGGAACCAACCGAGAAGAAATCGGGAACCTATCGGAATTTTCGGAAGTTCGCCGAAGAGATCGTCGGAGGTTCACGGAGATCACCGAGAAGGCTCGACTACTCGTTAAAGTCATCACAAGATCGGGAGCTTGATGGGAGTCTGTCGGAAGAAGTTCGTCGAAAAGCTCGCCGAAACAAGACTCAACGTTCGCGGTTGAAAGCTTGCTTAGGATGTGTTTTTGTTATGTAGTTCACTTGTAATTAGGATTAGGATTAAGATATAATCCTATATCCTGGTTAGGGGCCAACTGGGCCAAAAGTCGGATATGGTTTGGGCTAAAATTAAGCCAAACCAGTGAAATCGGAGAGCCAGGCGGTGGCACTGCCTGGCTGGGCGGTAGCACCGCCCAGCACCCGAGAGCTGGGCGGTGACACCTCCTGGGCTGGGCGGTTGCACCTCCCAGCACCCGAACGCTGGACGGTGGCACCGCTTGGCTGGGCGGTGGCACCGCCAGCATCGGGAACCCAAAGAGAATTCAAATTTTGGAGCCCAAAATTTGAATCCTCTTGAGGCCTATAAATACCCCTCAAATCTCAGCTAAGATTACAACTTTTGAGAAGCATTTGATTGAGTGAAAAGTCTTAGAAAGTCTTAGCAAGTCTTGTTTTCAATTTGCTAGAGAGTTCTCCTCCTTCTTTCTTATTGAAAACTTGTAAGAGGTTGAACTGCTTGTAAAAGGTTGTAAGAGGGGTACTTACCCTTCTATTTCAAGAGATTTGTTAGTGGAAGGTGGGAGCCTAATCGAAGAGGGGCCTCGCAAGTGGATGTAGGTCATTTGACTGAACCACTCTAAAATCAAGCGTAATCTCTAGTTTGCATTTCATTATCGCTATTTACATTACTGCAAACCTTCTTACATGCATTGGTTCCTTATTACCTTTGCTGCGCAACTCTAAGAATACGTTTTCAAGTTAAGCTTTTCAAGTTCCGTTCTTATCGTACGAAAGATTTTTCTAAAACCGAAGTTTTAATCCGCTGCACTAATTCACCCCCCCTCTTAGTGCCGCTCCGATCCTAACAAGTGGTATCAGAGCGAGGTTATCTCTCATATTTGGTTTAATACCCAAGAGATATGGCTTACTCCGGCATGCAAGAGGGCCATTCTATTGCACGACCACCTTTGTTTAATGGGTCGGATTACACATATTGGAAGACTCGCATGAGGATCTTCCTCATTTCTATGGACTTTGAGCTTTGGTCTATTGTCGAGAATGAATTTCAAAAATCTTCTCTTCCGATGAGCGAATGGAATGAATCGGAGAAGAAGGTTTTTGCTTTAAATGCAAAGGCTATGAATGCCTTGTTTTGTGCACTAGACAAAAACGAATTTAATCGTGTTTCAATTTGTGATTCGGCTTTTGATATTTGGAGAACTCTTGAGGTCACTCATGAAGGCACTAGCCGAGTGAAAGAGTCCAAAATCAACATCCTTGTGCACTCTTACGAACTTTTCCGAATGAAACCAAGTGAGTCCATCGGAGACATGTACACCCGGTTTACGGATGTTATCAATGGACTCAAAGCTCTTGGTAAAGATTTTACTAACTTTGAACTAGTAACTAAAATCTTAAGATCCCTCCCTAAAAGTTGGGATCCAAAAGTTACGGCCATTCAAGAGGCCAAAGACCTTAAAGCATTCCCTCTTGAAGAACTCATTGGGTCTCTAATGACCTACGAAATGACATGTCAAGCTCATGACGAGCTCGAGAACCCCCTTCCAAAGAACAGGAAGGATATGGCACTCAAATCACAAGAAGACCACTTGAAAGGAACATCAAGTGATGAGGACAGTGACAATGACATTGCACTTTTGACTCAAAATTTTAAAAAATATTTAAGAAAGAAAAAATTTTAAAATAATATAAAAAATAAATTTGAACAAAAGAAGGACCAAGTGATTTGCTATGAATGCAAAAAACCGGGACACTACAAGAATGATTGTCCTCAAGCCAAAAAGAGGACATCAAAGAAGAAGGCGCTCAAGGCAACGTGGGATGATTCAAGCGCATCCGAAGAAGAGGAGTCCAACACCGAGCAAGTTGCTCATTACGCGCTAATGGCTTTAGGAGAAGAGGTATGTAATTTATTTAATGAAAATTTATCTTTTGAAGAACTCTCTATCGCTTTTCATGAATTATTTGATGAATGTAGAATTGTTAGCAAGAAGTTAAGTATCTTAAAGAAAGAGCATGCTTTGCTACAAGAAAAGTTTGATAATCTTCAAACTCCTCCATGCTCTGAGTGTGAGCATTTAGAAGCAATAAAAAATGAAAATTTGTTTCTTAAAGAAACCTTAAACAAGGTTTAAGGTTTGGTAGCAAAGGATTAGATATGATCCTTGCACACAAGGGTCACATCGCAAATAGAAATGGAATTGTATTTTTAAAAGGATTACATCAAAATCCTACCACTTTCATAAAAGGACCTACATTACATGTTTCCTCTTATATGAAATGCAACTTCTGTTGCAAATCCGGACATATTGCCTACAAATGTCCATTTAGGAAAATGAGCTCACAAAAATTAATATGGGTTCCTAAAGGAACTATAAAGGATTCAATAATAAATAACAAAGTTAGTGGGTCAATTTTTGAGGCACCCAAAATCAAATGGGTACCTAAAAATCATCCTCTTTTGTAGACAAACCCACAAGCTAGGAGCAAGAGATGGTATCTCGATAGTGGATGCTCAAGACATATGACTGGAGATCCATCTCATTTCTCTATGCTCACTAGCAAAGAAGAAGGGTACGTCACCTTCGGAGACAACAACAAAGGCAAAATCATTGGTAAGGGAACTATTGGTAACAAATTTAGTTTTTCCATTGATGATGTTTTACTAGTTGATGGATTGAAACACAATCTCTTAAGTATTAGTCAACTATGCGATAAAGGTTATATCGTTAGATTTGAATCAAATATGTGCATTATTGAAAAACCAAATCATAACATGACTATGATTGCGTTAAAACAAAATAATGTCTATATCATCAATCTTGATGAACTAAGTAATGAAATGTGTTTCTCCGCCGTAAATGATGATGCTTGGCTTTGGCATAGGAGATTAGTCATGCAAGCATGAAAACAATATCTAAAATCTCATCTCAAGAATTAGTACGAGGGATTCCGAATATGAAGTTTATTAAGGATAAGGTATGCGATGCATGTCAACTAGGCAAACAAATAAAAACAAGCTTCAAACCAAAAAATCAAATTAGCACCACTAGACCATTACAATTGATCCATTTGGACTTATTTGGACCAATTGATACAACAAGTCTAGGTGGAAGCAAATATTCTTTTGTGATTGTGGATGACTACTCTAGATAAACTTGGACCTATTTCTTAGCTCACAAAAGTGATTGCTTCAAGTGTTTCTCTAAATTTTGTAAACTCACTCAAAACGAAAAAGGCTTCATGATTTCATCAATTCGTAGTGATCACGGTGGTGAATTCCAAAACCGTGACTTTCAAAATTTTTGCGAAGTTAATGGATACAATCACAACTTCTCAACTCCAAGAAATCCTCAACAAAATAGAGTAGTTGAAAGGAAAAATAGAAACCTACAAGAAATGGCAAGAACTATGTTAAATGAACATAGTTTACCCAAATATTTTTGGGCCGAAGCCGTAAATACGGCTTGTTACATCATAAATAGGGTCCTAATAAGACCATCTCTATCAAAAACTCCCTATGAATTATGGAATAACAAAAAACCAAATATTTCTTATTTTAAAGTTTTTGGTTGTAAATGCTTCATTTTAAATGAAAAGGATAACCTAGGTAAATTTGATGCTAAATCCGATGAAGGTATTTTTCTTGGTTACTCCTCCGTTTCTAAGGCCTTTCGTGTCTTTAACAAAAGGACCTTAGTAATAGAAGAGTCTATTCATGTAGTTTTTAATGAAATTTCTGATTTAAAGAAAAATGATTTTGATGATGATCTTGGTTTTGATAATTTGAATTTAAACGAACCCCCTCCTCAAAATAGCCATTTGAATGCATCTTCTTCCGAAATTTCTTTACCCAAAGAATGGAAGTATGTAGATGCTCATCCAAAGGAGCTAATTATAGGAGATACAACAAAAGGGGTTCAAACTCGTTCTTCTTTCAAGAATTTTTGTGCTAACGCCGCTTTCTTTTCTCAAATTGAACCTAAATGCATTGACGAAGCCTTAAAAGATGATTTTTGGGTCATTGCAATGCAAGAAGAATTGAATCAATTTGAGAGGAATGAGGTATGGAAGCTTGTTCCTAGACCAAGTGACCACTTAGTCATAGGTACTAAGTGGGTCTTTAGAAACAAGTAAGACGAAAATGGTATCGTGGTTAGAAACAAGGCTAGATTAGTGGCCAAAGGTTTCAACCAAGAAGAAGGTATCGATTACGAAGAAACCTTCGCTCCCGTGGCTCGATTAGAAGCCATAAGGATGCTCCTTGCCTATGCTAGTAGTAATAATTTTAAACTATTTCAAATGGATGTCAAAAGTGCTTTCTTGAATGGTTTTATTTCTGAAGAAGTATATGTCGAACAACCTCCCGGATTTGAAAATTCTCTTCTTCCTAATCATGTATTCAAATTGACTAAAGCTCTCTATGGCTTGAAACAAGCTCCTAGAGCTTGGTATGAAAGGCTTAGTTCCTTTCTTATTTTAAATAATTTTACCAAAGGCAAGGTTGATACTACATTGTTTATCAAACATTTTGAAAATAATTTTCTTATTGTGCAAATTTATGTTGACGATATTATTTTTGGCTCTTCGGATGAATCACTATGTGAATCATTTGCCAAATGTATGAGTCATGAATTTGAAATGAGTTTAATGGGTGAATTAACTTTCTTTTTAGGATTACAAATCAAACAACTTAGTGATGGTATATTTCTTAACCAATCCAAATATACATTAGAATTGTTAAAATGATTTAACATGGATAATTCAAAAGCAATAAACACCCCTATGAGTACTGTGACTAAGTTAGATATGGATGAAAATAGTGAAAATTTCGATCAAAAAACATATAGGGGAATGATAGGTAGTCTACTCTACCTCACCGCGACTAGACCAGATATTATGTTTAGTGTAGGACTTTGCGCTAGGTTTCAATCTAATCCTAAATTATCTCATCTGAAGAGTGTTAAAAGAATATTTAGGTATATTAAAGGAACTCCAAATTTAGGATTGTGGTATCCAAAATCTGAAAAATTCGATCTAATAGCTTATGCAGATGCCGATTTTGGCGGATACAGGATAGATAGAAAAAGTACATCCGGAACATGCTAATTTTTAGGACATGCACTTGTTTCTTGGACTTCCAAGAAACAAAATTCAGTTGCACTATCTACGGCGGAAGCCGAATACATTGCTGCAAGTGCATGTTGTGCACAAGTCATTTGGATGAAAAATACATTAGAAGACTATGGAATTCACTTTAAAAACATTCCCATAAAATGTGATAATACTAGTGCCATATGTCTTACTAAAAATCCAATTCTGCACTCTAGAACTAAGCACATCGACGTTAGGCATCATTTCATACGCGGTCATGTCCTTAACAATGATGTTGTTCTAGAATTCATTGACACAAAGCATCAATTAGCAGATATATTTACAAAAGCTTTGAACAAAGATCAATTTGAATTCATTAGAAGGGAATTAGGCATGTTAAATTGTCCCTAAAATGAGCTTCACGAAAAATGACTCGTCCTTTTCCTTTCTTTTGTGGATTTGATTTCTTCCTTCTTCTTCAATTCAAAATGATCCATTAAAGTATAACTTATGATCTTGAGGGAAGAAGCTAAACAAAAGGGAGGAAGAAAAATTTTTTTCTTTCCTCCGCGGGATGCCAGCGGTGGCACCGCCAGATCCGGCGGTTGCACCGCCTAGCGCTCGGGCGCCAGGCGGTGACACCGCTCGGTTTGGCGGTGGCACCGACCGAGCGACCCTTATTAACCCGAGGGGTTAGGGCCGGCGGTGACACCGCCCCCAACCCGAAAAAAGGGCTCTCAAAACCCTCTCCCATTCCCTCTAACCCTCATTCTAACTCTTAGAAGCATTAGAGAAGGATTCTTGGTGGTCCAAGCTTTCCATCTCTCAACATAATCTCCATAAGGTAACACTTGAAATCCTTCTTTTTGGTATCACATTCCCTCTTTTCTCTCCTCTTTCCCTTGCTTATTTTTCACAATTTCATCATCATCTTGTCTAGATAATGGCTCCTAAGAGATCAAAAGGAAAAAGGATTGAAGGAGATTCATTTGACCATGATCTTTTTAGATCAAAAGAGGTAGCCCTTAGCTTTCCAAAATTTGAAACACGATGCATCCATAAGGGAAAATACGTTGATCTGGATGAACTAGAGGACTTAGAACCCATAAGGTGGTTTGCACACCTAGAAGCTCTACCTCTACTACAAATAGATGAACCAATCTATCCGCGATTAGTTAGATTGTTCTATGCCAACCTATATGAGGACAACGATAGCCTAAGCACTTACCTTCTAGGAACACCCATTAGAATATTTGATAGCACTATTTGTGAGCTAATTGGCATAACTAAAAAAGATAGGGGATGCTATTTTAAAGGTAAATGGGACGTCAACACAATAGGAGCAACCTATACCGAAGCCGTAGAAACAATTTTTGCAAATCCAAACCTTGACTTCCTACCCAAGAGCTGTGAACACTTACTGCCTTTCAACTCTAAAATTCTTCATCACATTATCACAAGCATCATATTCCCCAAACAATTTCATCTTGACGAAATAAGTCAAATAGAGATAGGAATCATGTATTGGATTATGACCGGTCAGCATAATTGTTTTGGGTACTTAATTCGCCAACACATGCAGGATATTATGGCTAAAGATACTATATTGCCATATGGGAGGTTAATCACTAGATTTCTTCATGCCTATAACATTTGCATTCCACCTGATGAAGAATCTATTCAAAATGATCGATATAACATAATAAATAAAAACCTACTGAAAAGACTTAGGTGCACTTTTAGCAATGGCATATAGGTTAGGCAGCCTAGAAGGACGGATCCAATTCCTCAACCAATAGAATACCCCGAAACACCAATTCTTATGGGAAATGAATCTCCTCCTCCTAGTCCTTTTGGCACAGCACCTTCAACTCCTGTTCCCTCCTTTGAAGATCTCATTATGGCGGAACTGTCTCAGATCAAATCTCAGCAAGTACAAATTCAGAATCAACAAGTTGAAATTTTGAAGACACTACGACAAATGAATGAAAAAATAGATATCCTGTATCAGCACTGTGGATTACCTCCTAAGGATTAAACTGATGTATCTTTTTATTCTGTTATGTTTGCTTTTAACAACAAGTTCAAAGTTTGTCATCGATTGAACGATAACTGATCCTTCCTTTTAGATAACTACTGTTTTGATCTGCATAAATGATGATGTCTTTTGGATAAACTATTTCTGGCAAATTTGAATGATGAACTTTGGTTCCTATTAAATGCTAAACCTTTTTTTTCTATGGTCATAAATTAGCTGGCTTGTCTCTTTTTGTTGATGACAAAGGGGGAGAAATGATGACTAAGTGATGACTTACACCATAACAATAGCATGACTTATATGAATTACAAAAACTTGTGTGATATGAATGTCTTATATGCCTTACAAAATCCTTGAAAATATCGCAAGATTGATTGATCATATTGAAGGCATGCCTTACATTTACATCATGAAATTCATGTTGAAAATCTTTATCTTCTATCGTAGTAAAAATTGTCTCTTATCATGATTTTCATCGAAGTTTTGTATTTACTATTGCTTAATGAGAATGACGATAAGTTCTACGGTTAGAACTTATCGGTTTATGCTTGAATTTTATGGATGGAATTCAAGTGTTTTCATCTTCTCATAATATGGCATATAGATAGGGGGAGTTATGTTTAACTCCGTCATCAATTGATTGTCATCATCAAAAAGGGGGAGATTGTTGAATCTCGGATTTTGATGATGAAATCAATTGGTGGGTTAATTGATCTAATCCATATTATTGAGTTAAGTGTGCAGGATTAACTATGATAACCAGAAAACACAAAGCAAGAATACCGGAGTCAAGATCGATGGACGTTTAAGAGTCCGAAGAATCATCGAAGATGCTGCCGGAACCAACCGAGAAGAAATCGGGAACCTATCGGAATTTTCGGAAGTTCGCCGAAGAGATCGTCGGAGGTTCACGGAGATCACCGAGAAGGCTCGGCTACTCGTTAAAGTCATCACAAGATCGGGAGCTTGATGGGAGTCCGTCGGAAGAAGTTCGTCGGAAAGCTCGCCGAAACAAGACTCGACGTTCGCGGTTGAAAGCTTGCTTAGGATGTGTTTTTGTTATGTAGTTCACTTGTAATTAGGATTAGGATTAAGAGATAATCCTATATCCTAGTTAGGGGCCAACTGGGCCCAAAGTCGGATATGGTTTGGGCTAAAATTAAGCCAAACCAGTGAAATCGGAGAGCCAGGCGGTGGCACCGCCTGGCTGGGCGGTAGCACCGCCGAGCACCCGAGAGCTGGGCGGTGACACCTCCTGGGCTGGGCGGTTGCACCTCCCAGCACCCGAACGCTGGACGGTGGCACCGCTTGGCTGGGCGGTGGCACCGCCAGCATCGGGAACCCAAAGAGAATTCAAATTTTGGAGCCCAAAATTTGAATCCTCTTGAGGCCTATAAATACCCCTCAAATCTCAGCTGAGATTACAACTTTTGAGAAGCATTTGATTGAGAGAAAAGTCTTAGAAAGTCTTAGCAAGTCTTGTTTTCAATTTGCTAGAGAGTTCTCCTCCTTCTTTCTTATTGAAAACTTGTAAGAGGTTGAACTGCTTGTAAAAGGTTGTAAGAGGGGTACTTACCCTTCCATTTCAAGAGATTTGCTAGTGGAAGGTGGGAGCCTCATCGAAGAGGGGCCTCGCAAGTGGATGTAGGTCATTTGACCGAACCACTCTAAAATCAGGCGTAATCTCTGGTTTGCATTTCATTATCGCTATTTACATTACTGCAAACCTTCTTACATGCATTGGTTCCTTATTACCTTTGTTGCGCAACTCTAAGAATACGTTTTCAAGTTAAGCTTTTCAAGTTTCATTCTTATCGTACGAAAGATTTTTCTAAAACCGAAGTTTTAATCCGCTGCACTAATTCACCCCCCCTCTTAGTGCCGCTCCGATCCTAACAAGCTTATGGTATGCATTTTTTTTACGAGTTCTATATAATGTTTGAGTATGGTATGCATGCTTCAATAAAAATTTTTACAAGTTGGAATCACCCCATGATAGCACCACACAACAATGTGAGCAGTGCTCACTGCCTGTAGGCGGTGGCACCGCCTAGCTGGCGATAGCATCGCCAGTTGTCACAGGTGGCAGGCGGTAGCACCGCCCAACTAGCGGTGTCACGACCCGCAACCTACTCCTTATAAACACCAACTTAGGGCTGGTGGTAGAACCGACCCCAAGCCCTCCTACATCCCTTCCTCACACCTCTAAACACCTCTCCACCCCTTATTCTCATTGATCCTCCTCTAGAAACTCAAGGAAACCCTCCTATCCTACAAAATCAAGGATCAATCTTTGACATCCTTTTGGAGATCAGTAGAAGAAAAAAAAAATTACTAAGGTAATCTCTACACCAAATTGATTTCCTTTATATAACTTATTCTTGCTCCTTATTTGCCTTCATTATTGTAGTCTCAATGAGTTCTAGAAGATCCTCTAGGGACAAAGGGAAGAGGAGATTATATAAAAATTATTGACTCCCTACTTTTCGATTCTAATCAACATGCCTTAAAATTTTCATCCATAGAGTCTAGATATGTTATTAAGGGTAAATATGTTGATTTAGACAAATTAAGTGATTTGAAACATATTCAATGGTTTGCTAATCTAGACATTCTCCCAATCCTTCAAATGAGTGAACCTATCTACCCTAGACTTGTTAGGCTATTTTACAATAATTTACATGTAGATGAAGATGAAAGGGTATCTACCTATCTATTAGGACATCATATATCCATTACGGATAGAACCATTTGTAATATCATAGGAATTCCAATAAAAGAAAGAGGGTGTTATTTTAGAGGACAATGTGATGATGAAACAATTGGGACTACTTACGTTGATGCATTAGGAACAATTTTTGGCATTCCTAACTTAACGATTCTTTAAAAAAGCTATGAACATTTACTACCTTTAAGCACCAAAATACTTCATCATATCCTGATAAGTATCATTCTCCCAAAGTAATATCATCATGATGAAGTAAGCCAAATGGAACTAGGCACCATGTATTGGATTTTGAAGGAACATAACAATTATTTTGGTTACCTAATCCAACAAAACATGATTAAACAATCAAAAAAGGACATGATACTTTCATATGGTGGTTTAATCACAAGATTACTCCATGTCTATGATATTGTCATTCCACCCGACGAAGAAGTTATAAAACTAAACATATTTAGTATCATAAATAGAAATCTACTTTGATGGATGAGATGTACATTTAGAAATGGTATATGGACTAGACTTCCTAGAAGGACTGATCCCCTCCAACTTGAACCAGAACTTGAGACACCAATTTTTAGGGGTAATCAATCTCCTCCAACTGGTCCCTTTAAGGTATCACCTCTGGTAAAGCAAGCACCTCCCTCATCTATCGACAATATAGGGACTCGATTTGATCGATTTAAACAACGTCAAGATAGACTCAAACATTTATAAATGCATGAAAGACTATGACAAAACATTTTATAAATGCATGAAGTATTTATACATATCTTGATGTTTGATACATGGAAGTAATTGACAAATGCATCTCTCACGGATTTCATTCTTATGAATTTTTAATGAGAAATGGATTTGATGTAATGCTCTTCTCACTATAAAGTTTTATTTGTAAATTTCTCCTTCATGTGAAACTCCTCTTCCATGAATTCTTCTCATGAAAATTGAAGGAATTTCAATGGATATTTTAATCCTCGAAAGATGAATTCTCTTGTGTGATAATGAAACCATGTGTGTAATAATTTTCATGGGGATTTGATTTCATATGGATATTTCGATCCTTTTCAGGAATCCCTTCTCTTTATCAAAACGAAAGCATGGTTTAATAAAAACTTATTTATCATTTTTCGACTTGATTCAAATTATTTCACAAATTTAGTTCTTAATGGATTCCTTCCTTACCTTCTTTCCTCCTCTTCGTGCAAAATTGTGATGACAAAGGGGGAGAAGTTATTGGAATCTATTGCTTTAATGTTGATAACATTTAATGATGTGAACTTTTGAGTGTGAAACTTGCTTGATTTTTTTTACCACACTTGCATTGTTGAATTGTTCTCCTTTTTGTTGATGATAAAAGGGGAGAAATAATAGCAAAATATGGTAAATTGATGACAAATGTATCTAATGTATTTCATCATATATACTTGAAAAGTTTGCTTGATAAATTTCTTTCATTATGATAAGATATCTATAGCTTAACTTGCTCTTTTACAATTGATATCTTGCCATAGAATGATGAATTGCTATCTTTATCATCTTTTATATTTGAAATATCATATTTGAAAATGGATGTTATGCCTTGACATCATTTTGAGAAATACTTGGCATCGTATTTTGAGAATGTTAAATCATGATAGGAATCATGATGTGCATGTTGATAAGTTTAATGAACTTATCTTATCAGTTTGTTTCTTGAATTCAAAAGCCTTGAATTCAAGAATGTCTTTTCTCAAGTATGGCATATAGATAGGGGGAGTTAAGGTTAACTCCATCATCAATTGATTGTCATTATCAAAAAGGGAGAGATTGTTGAATCTCAGATTTTGATGATGAAGTCAATTGAAATTTGTTTGATCTAATCTATAGGTTGAGAAAAGTGTGTAGGATTAACTACGATAGCAGTAAGATATAAAGCAAGTGTTGTGCTGGATTCAAGATCGAGATCTCATTAGGAGTTTGAGAGTTCGTCGGAAGTTCGGACATTCGTCAGAAGTTCTACAGGAACCAACCGAGAAGTCCTGGAGCTTGCCAAAGAAGCTTATTAGAACTCACCAAGAAGATCATCGTAAAGTCCAAGAGCTTGTCGGGAGTCCGCCGGAACATTGCCAAGAGTTCGCCGAATGTTCACCGGAAGTACACCAGAAGCTCGTCGGAAGAGCAATTGACGCACTAGAATAAGAAATGTTGTAATTATGTCTTAATTATCATAGTTAGAGCATAAATTAAATTAGAATTGGGAGGTAATCCCACTAACTTAATTAGGAGCCAACTAGGCCCTTAACAAGGCTGAATTGGGTTGAATTGATTAGCCAATTCAGCCCCTGAATTCTTGGCCAGTGGTGGCACTACCTAGAAAGTAGTACCCCCCAGGATATCTAGGCGGTGGTACCGCCGATAATGAATGCTGCCAGCGGTGGTACCACCCTTGTCAGGCAACGGTACCACCCAATATCATATCAGTGACGGTAGTACTACCCAATAACGGTGGTGGTACCACCAGTACCCCGGATTCCGAGGATGTGACATTTTTTTGCTCTAATTTTGATAC